>NC_083846.1:866806-1003822 GCF_015708825.2 Lethenteron reissneri
TCCAGAAGTATGGACATTAAACTTTATTCGCCCAAGGATGCCCTCCCTTCATGAAGCACTGTCCTTCGCCACCCTGCTCTTCAGTTTGTTGTATTGTTACTTGTTGGAAGTGTGTGTATGCCTGTGTTGCTGTTTGCTGACAGAAGTGGATTGACGTTTGGCATGGTTTCAATAAAGTTACGTGGATTCTGAAATAAAAATTAAACCAGAGAGGGAGAGAGAGAGGGAGAGAGAGGGGGAGAGAGACTTGGAGGCGGCAGGAGGAGAAGGAACCACAAACGAGTTGACAACCAGCAACAGCAGCCACGCTGGGTGCCGGCGCGACTCAACAGTTGCCCAAGCTCTGCGCCCCTCTCTATAGAAACAGCGCGTCCACTGCACAGACCACAGTAGCAGATGCGGATACCTATTGCACAAATGGGAAATACACACGTCAAATACAACTCTCCAGAAGCGTCTGTGGTCGGTTGCGTAACTCTGTGTGGAAGCTGCCCGATCTGTCGCTCTGCAAGAAGCATCGGGTCTTCTCGGCCACAGTCTGGCTGGCATGCCTACGATCCATCCAGGGTTTACCCGGACTGGATTGTGTGAGGAGCTCACAAATCCTAGAACGACCTGGACACATTCCCATCAGTGATCTCCTCCGGCAGGCAAGGCTGCGTTGGCTGGCTCATGTAGCCCGCATGCCCAGCCACCGCATGCCCAAGCAACTTCTGTTTGGCCGCATAGAGATAGAGTGATGCGGTACGGGAGGATGTGGAGCTGAGTGGACTTGCCGAAGACTGCTACCAGCGGTGTCAAGATCGGCCTCTATGGAGGAGGCTCGTGAAGGACGCTACTGGGCAGTTGGAGGCAGTCGCCCTCCAACAACAACGGAGGGCGGAGAAGCGACGCTCACAACAACGAGCGGAGCGCCGGTTTTCAGTTTTTCAGTTTCATATATGATGTCTAACCCTGTGAGCCATGCGGCTCTTGACTCGGGTGCAACCGTAAAATTCATCTGGGTCTCTTCTTGGTTCTTTCGGTAAAGTCACGTAGAAGGGAAGTAATAAAATAATAAAAATAAAACATAATAAAATTATTCTCACGACGTTTCGGCCACAACGCAAGCAGCCGTCCTCAGGTGAAAACCAGGTCCGTCGAGGCGACAGAGTCTGAATGAAAGAGCACACCTGGGTCTGTCCCGTGACCTCCCGTCAGCGAGCCTTCGACGCTTCACGTGGCATCAAAGTGCACCTAGCCTGGCACAGGCGTCGTGGTGACCTCACCGTCACTTAGTGGCGAATAGTGGGTATTGGTATTGGAGTGTGTCTGCGTGAGTGTGTGAGCTGTCACGGTTAGCGTGCTTCGCTACGTACCCGGCGATCCCAGTTCGATTCCCGCTCATGGCCACAAACACCCAGTGACGATCATCTGAACCGGTCCTGGGCTACCCCTAGGTCGACTCAGCTTACTCAAACGAGTGCACCTGGTGCGGTGTGGAAACATCGCCACTGGGTAGACGAAGGAGGCCGGGCGTGGTGCTGGACACCCATCGCGTCGTGCTCCCGCATCGTCACGGGTGCTGCTGCGACTTGCTAGCAGCACTTGCCCCGGCAGAATGTTAAGGCTACACGGGGGGCGGGGGATCTTTGTCTCTGGCGTCTGTGTGGATCTGTGGGAACACGCTGGCGCTCTGCGTGGCTCTTCGATTCGCTTTGCGACTCCTCCGTCTTTGATCTGCGGTGTCCATCACCCGCTCCCCATGCCGCCTCTCTTTTATAGAGGCCCTCTCTCTCTCTGCCCCTTCTCCCTATTTTATTTCTCTATTTCCTCTCTCTCTCTCTGCCCCCTCCCCCCTCTGTCGCTGTCTCACCATCTCTTCTATCTATCACCCCCTCGCACTCTCTACATCTATTTCCCGAGCCCGCGTTCTCTCTCCGCTTCCCACTCCCACCCTTCTCTCTCACCCTCTCACCCTCTCTATCTCTCTCTCTGTGTCCATCTATTTCATATCTCCCTCCTTCTCGATTCTCTTCGTATCTCTTTTACTCTCGAGCCTTTCGCTTCGCTCCATCCCTATCCCTCCCTCTCCCTCCCTCTCCATCTCACTCCATCTCACTCCTCTCACTATTGCCCTCCATCTCTCTCCCTCCCTGTCTCTCTTCATCTCTCTCCTTCTCTGTCCCTCTATCCCTCCCTCTCTCCATCTCTCTCTCGTCTTCATTATCTCGGTGACCTATGCCTCCAAAACCGCCCGCACCCCTCCCCCCCACTCCGGAGCGACCCACACGGGGGGAGGGATGTTGGGGGGGGGGGAGCGGCAGGGCCAGGACCCCGCGGGTCCGTGCTTGGAGGATGGAGGAGGAGGATGGAGGGAGAGAGGGGAGGGGGAGGAGGAAGTGTGGGGGGAGGAGGAGGATGGAAGATGTGGAGGAGGTTTGAGGGGGGGAGAGATTCTAACTCGCGGCAGAAGGAGTGCAGACAGAGGAAAGGAGGAAGTCACTGGGAGGAGGCCTTCATCCAGCAGTGGGTTGAGCATGGCTGACAACGACAACGATGGGAAACAATCCTGTTGACTTGAAGCTTTTGTGACTGCAGGAATTCATATTCTTTGGGTCTTTAGCTAAAGCCACGTAGAGAGAAATTTTAAAAAATAATAAAAAAAATAATCACAATATCACACGTGATATTCCCCGTGATATTGTGATAATTTTTATTATTTTTATATTTACGTGGCTTTACCGAAAGACCCACAGAATATAATCCTTTGTGTGTGGAGCAGAGTTATCAAAAGGCCGAGAGGGATCGTGCCGGTTAGCTGTGTTCTCTGTGAACCCAGTCACTCATTCATTCACTCACTCATGCAATCATTCATTCAATCTCCCTCCCCCGTGACACGCGCCATCATGGGACGCAAACAACACGGGCGTTGAATTTACACCGCGAGAGATCGACAATCAACCTCCCCCATCATCCCTCCTTCCTCCTCCTCTCTCCTCCACCTTCAACCTCCCTCCTCCTCCCTCCACCTCCCTCCTCAATCCTCCTCTCTCCACCTCCGTTCCCCACGAGAAGGCGGGAGGGCATCGCTAGAAACGAAACGGATTTTTCTGCGAACAACGTCATCATGATCATCAATATCGCGCGCACAAGAATGTTAAGGGCATCACTCCTCGACCCGGAGACAATTCGGGAACGGCGCGACTTGGGGGCCGGGAGGGTGGGGGCGGGGGAGGGTGGCGGGGCTGGAGTGCCGAGGCGGAGGGGGGAATGACAGTGCATTAAACTAAGTTAGGGAGCAATCACTTTTACGCGGCCCTCGGACACTTCGCGTGCGCGGATTGAATTAAGGGAGACGAATGGAGGGGGGGTGGTTGGGGAATCCCCGAGTGGATGTGGCAGGTATCGGATATCGTGCGCCGTGGTCGGGCGCGCCGCTTCCATCATCGGATGAGGAGGTGAGGAGGTCCATGTTCGTCCATTCCCTGGCTCGGCCAAACCACCACCACCACCACCCCTCCTGGCTCGCCCCTACAACCACCAACACCCCTCCTGGCTCGCCCCTACAACCACCAACTCCCCTCCTGGCTCGCCCCTACAACCACCAACACCCCTCCTGGCTCGCCCCTACAACCACCAACACCCCTCCTGGCTCAACCCTACAACCACCACCACCCCTCCTGGCTCGCCCCTACAACCACCACCACCCCTCCTGGCTCGCCCCTACAACCACCAACTCCCCTCCTGGCTCGCCCCTACAACCACCAACACCCCTCCTGGCTCGCCCCTACAACCACCAACACCCCTCCTGGCTCGCCCCTACAACCACCAACACCCCTCCTGGCTCGCCCCTACAACCACCAACACCCCTCCTGGCTCGCCCCTACAACCACCAACTCCCCTCCTGGCTCGCCCCTACAACCACAAACTCCCCTTCTGGCTCGCCCCTACAACCACCAACTCCCCTCCTGGCTCGCCCCTACAACCACCAACACCCCTCCTGGCTCGCCCCTACAACCACCAACACCCCTCCTGGCTCGCCCCTACAACCACCAACACCCCTCCTGGCTCGCCCCTACAACCACCAACTCCCCTCCTGGCTCGCCCCTACAACCACCAACTCCCCTCCTGGCTCGCCCCTACAACCACCAACTCCCCTCCTGGCTCGCCCCTACAACCACCAACTCCCCTCTTGGCTCGCCCCTACAACCACCAACACCCCTCCTGGCTCGCCCCTACAACCACCAACACCCCTCCTGGCTCGCCCCTACAACCACCAACACCCCTCCTGGCTCGCCCCTACAACCACCAACTCCCCTCCTGGCTCGCCCCTACAACCACCAACACCCCTCCTGGCTCGCCCCTACAACCACCAACACCCCTCCTGGCTCGCCCCTACAACCACCAACACCCCTCCTGGCTCGCCCCTACAACCACCAACTCCCCTCCTGGCTCGCCCCTACAACCACCAACACCCCTCCTGGCTCGCCCCTACAACCACCAACACCCCTCCTGGCTCGCCCCTACAACCACCAACACCCCTCCTGGCTCGCCCCTACAACCACCAACACCCCTCCTGGCTCGCCCCTACAACCACCAACACCCCTCCTGGCTCGCCCCTACAACCACCAACATCCCCTCCTGGCTCGCCCCTACAACCACCAACTCCCCTCCTGGCTCGCCCCTACAACCACCAACACCCCTCCTGGTTCGTGCTTTCGGAGTTCCTGACCCTCTGCTCATAATCATTAAGGACCTTCATGATGGTGAGCGGGCCCGGCTAAATCTACGTGGCCGGTAGTCGGAGCCATTCCCTGTTCACGTTGGGGTGCGACAGGGATGTCCTTAGGCTCCCACATTATTTAACATCTATTTCGACAACCTAGTTCGTGAAGCCTTCAATAGCTGTACCGGAGGAATTTCCATCTGGTACAGATACTATGGGGGACTGATCGATGCCCGAGTGTGGTCAATGGATGGTTCCCTATTGCTCAACCATGTTATGTATGCTGATGATCTGGTAATTGCTGCTCATTCAGAGGAGGAGTTGGAGATGCTGCTGCTGAAACTGGAGTGTGCCACTAAGAGGTGGGGCCTTATCATCAGCCCCACCAAAACTAAGCACATGCCTGGGTATTTTGAACCATTGGACACTCCACCCCCACAACTCCCAATTGGTGATAGGGCAGTAGTGGAGAGAGTGGAGAGTTCCCCATACTTGGGCAATGTGCTCATGACCTGCTCTGGTTTGACAGCAGAGGTCTCACTCCGAATCAGTCGAGCGCCATTATATTTGCATCGGTTGCATAACGCTGTGTGGAAGCTACCTGGTCTGTCGCTCCGCACGAAGCTTCAGGTCTTCTCAGCCACAGTAATTCCCTCCCTTCTCTACGATTGCGAAACGTGAACCCCCCTAATGAAACATCTTCGCCGATTAGAAACATTTAGGCTGGCCTGCCTACGATCCATCCTGGATTTAACCAGGATGGATTGTGTGAGGAGCTCACATATTCTTGAAAGATCTGGACAAAGTCCCATCGGTGAGCTTCATTGGCTGGATCATGTAGCCCATATGCCCAGCCACCGCATGCCTAAACAGCTTTTGTTCGGCCGGATCGAGGGGGCTAAACGGGCGCGGCACGGGCTGGAGAAGAGATGAAGTGATGTGGTACAGGAGGATGTGGAGCTGAGTGGACTTGCCGATGACTGGTACTAGCGGTGTCAAGATCGGCCTCTGTGGAGGAGGCTCGTGAAGGACGCTGCTGGGCAGTTGGAAGCAGTCGCCCTCCAACAACAACGGAGAGCGGAGGAGCGATGCTCACAACGAGCGGAGTGCCGTTTGGCTAAAGCACAGCAAGTTGGCATAGTAGGGTGCACAGGTGGTGCATCAGCCAGTCATCTCAGTCAGTCGACCCGTGGCACCTGCTGGGTCTGCCCCGTTACCTCCTGCCAGCGACCGTTCGACACCTCACGTGGCCTCAACATGCACATAGCCTGGCACAAACGTCGTGGTGACGTCACCGCCACTTAGTGGTAAACGGCGGTTGTTGTTGTTGTGTCTGTACGTGGTGTTTCTCTCTGTCTACGTGTCTTTCTGTCTGTGTGCGTCTTTGTTTGTGGTGTGTCTCTGTATGTGTGTGTTTTTCTGTGTCCCTCTATGTGTGTGTGGAACTGTGTGCGTCTGTGTTTGTGTGTCTTTGTCTGTGTGTATGTCTTTGTGGTGCGGCTCTCTGTGTGTCTCTGTCTGCGTGTATCCCTGTCATTGTCTTTGTTGTCTCTTTTTGTGGTGTGGCTCTGTCTGTGTATATCCCTCTATGTCTGTATTTGTGTCTCTCTGTATGTATGTGTCCTGTGTGTGTGTGTATGTCCCGCGGGAGTGTGTGTTCGTGTGCTGCATGCATAGAGAAGTGGTGGGGTGCCTTGCTGCGTGTCAGACCAAGCCAAGGCTGCTGCTGATAAATACGCGGACACGGCAACCGCCGGGCTCCGCGTCTGGCGAGAGAGCCGGGCAGCCAAACAAACGATGCACAGACCAGCGTCGCATCGCGCATGTCGCTATAACAGTCAGATTCACTATAGACTAGAGATGTCAGATTCACTATAGACTAGAGATGTCAGATTCACTATAGAGTAGATGTCAGATTCACTATAGAGTAGATGTCAGATTCACTATAGAGTAGATGTCAGATTCACTATAGACTAGATGTCAGATTCACTATAGAGTGGGTGTCAGATTCACTACAGAGTAGAGATGTCAGATTCACTATAGACTAGAGATGTCACATTCACTATAGAGTAGATGTCAGATTCACTATGGAGTAGATGTCAGATTCACTACAGACAATAGATGTCAGATTCACTATAGACTAGATGTCAGATTCACTATAGAGTAGATGTCAGATTCACTACAGAGTAGATGTCAGATTCACTATAGATTATAGATGTCTGATTCACTATAGATTATAGATGTGAGATTCACTATAGAGTAGAGATGTCAGATTCACTATAGACTAGAGATGTCAGATTCACTATAGAGTAGATGTCAGATTCACTATAGACTAGATGTCAGATTCACTATAGACTAGATGTCAGATTCACTATAGATTATTGATGTCAGATTCACTATAGACTAGATGTCAGATTCACTATAGACTAGATGTCAGATTCACTATAGATTATAGATGTCAGATTCACTACAGAGTGGGTGTCAGATTCACTATAGATTATAGATGTCAGATTCACTATAAATTATAGATGTCAGATTCACTATAGACTAGATGTCAGATTCACTACAGAGTAGATGTCAGATTCACTATAGACTAGATGTCAGATTCTATAGATTATAGATGTCAGATTCACTATAGACTAGATGTCAGATTCACTGCAGAGTAGATGTCAGATTCACTGCAGAGTGGATGTCAGATTCACTGCAGAGTGGATGTCAGATTCACTGCAGAGTGGACGTCAGATTCACTACAGAGTGGATGTCAGATTCACTGCAGAGTGGATGTCAGATTCACTACAGAGTGGATGTCAGATTCACTGCAGAGTGGACGTCAGATTCACTACAGAGTGGATGTCAGATTCACTACAGAGTGGATGTCAGATTCACTGCAGAGTGGATGTCAGATTCACTACAGAGTGGATGTCAGATTCACTGCAGAGTGGATGTCAGATTCACTACAGAGTGGATGTCAGATTCACTACAGAGTGGATGTCAGATTCACTACAGAGTGGATGTCAGATTCACTGCAGAGTGGA
Source organism: Lethenteron reissneri (assembly GCF_015708825.2). Classification (NCBI taxonomy): domain Eukaryota; kingdom Metazoa; phylum Chordata; class Hyperoartia; order Petromyzontiformes; family Petromyzontidae; genus Lethenteron; species Lethenteron reissneri. Next base: position 874,550 of record NC_083846.1, read on the forward strand.
TGTCAAATTCACTACAGAGTGGATGTCAGATTCACTACAGAGTGGATATCAGATTCACTGCAGAGTGGATGTCAGATTCACTGCAGAGTGGATGTCAGATTCACTGCAGAGTAGATGTCAGATTCACTACAGAGTGGATGTCAGATTCACTGCAGAGTGGATGTCAGATTCACTGCAGAGTAGATGTCAGATTCACTACAGAGTGGATGTCAGATTCACTGCAGAGTGGATGTCAGATTCACTACAGAGTGGATGTCAGATTCGCTGTAAATTAGATGTCAGATTCGCTCTTGAGTAGATGTGTAGGGATGATTGTTACTCACCATTCAGCAGGCCTGTAGTTTCACCTATTGTCAATAGTGGGCAGAGGCATTACCTCGCCAGGGCAAATGTCCATGGGCCAGAAAGGGGCCAACGGCGGATCCCAGTAAACGGATCCTGGGACACATTCCCCAGGCCCCCGGGTGGGGGGGGGGGGGACCGGGGGAATGACGTCACCTTTCAGAGAGTTCCAGAAGGAGGGCGTGGCTAGGGCGGAGCAAGCCACGGACGAGAATGTAAGCCAGAGCACTCAGAGCTCGGGCTCAGTTATCTCCACACTGAAGACCGAAGACCGGGCTGGAAAATAGGACCCTGGACCCCAAGTTCCGCAGTCCTTCTAAGGGCCGGAGCTCAGTGAGGCCAGTGGTCAGGACCCACGGACCAGGAGGTCGGGTCAGTCAACCTCCCCTAGGTCCCAGCCGGAGGACGATAGGGAACGGGTTACCAGTGTTAGGTCACGTATAGTTCGGAGGCCATAGCTCCGTAGGTATCGGGTGAGGGGACCGATATAGCCTTCACCTTGTAGTACAGACAGTAAACCAAAGTGTTGCCTCATAAGAAGTTTATTTGTCAGTATTTACAATACTACATATGTAAGATTCGCTATAGAGTAGATGTCTGATTCGCTATAGAGTAGATGCCACATTCACGATTCAGTCGAAGTCTGATTGGCTGTAGAGTCGAAGTCTGATTGGCTGTAGAGTCGAAGTCTGATTGGCTGTAGAGTCGAAGTCTGATTGGCTGTAGAGTCGAAGTCTGATTGGCTGTAGAGTCGAAGTCTGATTGGCTGTAGAGTCGAAGTCTGATTGGTTGTAGAGTCGAAGTCTGATTGGCTGTAGAGTCGAAGTCTGATTGGCTGTAGAGTCGAAGTCTGATTGGCTGTAGAGTCGAAGTCTGATTGGCTGTGGAGTTGAAGTCTGATTGGCTGTAGAGTCGAAGTCTGATTGGCTGTAGAGTCGAAGTCTGATTGGCTGTAGAGTCGAAGTCTGATTGGCTGTAGAGTCGAAGTCTGATTGGCTGTAGAGTCGAAGTCTGATTGGCTGTAGAGTCGAAGTCTGATTGGCTGTAGAGTCGAAGTCTGATTGGCTGTAGAGTCGAAGTCTGATTGGCTGTAGAGTCGAAGTCTGATTGGCTGTAGAGTCGAAGTCTGATTGGCTGTACAAGGGCAGTGAGCGACTTCCGGCACACGACGTGTAGAGGGCTTCTTATTTATTCTCACACTTCAGACACAATCACTGGGCGACAATTATATACACACGGGGCTACGCATAGCTGACCCATCTACACAGCCCCATCGTCGGCGTCTAACTATCTAGCTGGATGACTAATATAACGAGGATGACGATGGGAGCCGTGCAGAGGATCATCCATGCGGCCGGACGATGAGGAGAGAGATGACGGCGAAGACAGCGACGGCAGCCAAGACCCGGGACCCCACGACAGCCCCGAACCTTCGGTCACGTCCCCCTTCTAGAACCTTCGAGCAGGTTCCCAGAGCTTCTGGTTGGTTATTATATAACGCACCCATAGTTGTGATTACCCCTCGTAGCCAACAGATGGCACTCTGTCATTACACAAGGTTAAGCAAGTTCGATTACAAGTGGCATGCATAGGTCAGGGCATCCTGCAGAATTCCCTGCTGATGACGATGCTGCTACTGCTGCTGATACTGCAGCTACCGCTGCTGATGCTGCCGATGCTGATACTGCTGATGCTACTACTGCTGATACTGCTGATACTGCTGATACTGCTGCTGATGATGCCATAGTCAGGCGCTCCCACGTTCGCCACTCGTTATGCAGACATTTGCAGTTCAAATATAACTTTTATTAAGCTGTGTTTTTATTTTACCAGGTAGGGCCCTACTGAGCTGTGTAGCTCTTTTTCAGAAGCGACCTGGCCACAGATGATAGCTCAAAAGAGTGGCGAGTCACGTGACATTTATAGCAGCCACATACTCTAAACGCATGTTTCTAAATGTGGAGTTAAAAAGCCGACAAGAACCCAGAGCGGAGAATCCAACCACGGGCACAGAGCGCGAGAGAGAGAGACGCAAACTAAAATTATACAGCAGGCATCAAGGTTGGGATCGAACCCACAACGTCCTGTACACAAGGCGAGGTAGTTAACATCTGCGACCCATCGTGGCCCTAACTCACGTCCCTGACAGCATCGTCCATCCTATCCAACGCGGAGATAAAAATCCACACGACCATGGGGTGAATATGCAAACTCCAAATATATAACAAGCGTCAGGGTCGAGATCGGACCCACGTCCTCTAGAATGGCAGGCGTGGGAGTTGTGATACACGATACAAGCTGACGTTTAGAAGTGGGCGTGTCTAAGACGTGTCAAAGACACGCCCATTTCCAACTCCGCTTGTAATCTTGATTTGATCTTGATTTGAAGCTTTCTCTCCGCTTTTATTCCAGTCAGATTTTATCGTATCACAATTGTAGTTGTACGCAGCACTAATCTTGTGCTTCAGGATACTTTTTGAAGATTTACGATGTTAATGGAGCAAACAATGTTGTTCCAAAACGTTGGTGCCGCAACGGCAAAAGGCTTCGTCACCTATTCCAATTATTTTTCTTGGGAAAGTTAAAAGGCAATTCTATGGACGTCTTATGTTTCTTAGATTTGCCGAGGGGGTTAATGAATTTGCTACGTATAGCGCATATTTTTAAATAAGGATTTTATGGCTGAACAGAGCCCAATGTAGATGTATTCTTGCATCAAGTGATGTGAGATTAGATTTAAGTAGAGGTCACAATGGTGGGTCCTGTATGGTACATCCAGCAGAAATCGAAGAGCAGAATGATGAAGCGGGTTTAGTCTGTTTAGTGTTTCCTTAGTAGCTGATTTGTAAGCAGCATCAGCGTAGTAAATCAGTGATAGAAGGATAGCTTCAACGATTTGCAGGTGTAATCTAATGGAAATACAATGTTTGTGTCTGTATACAAACCTTATTTTTTATTTCATTTTCTTTGAGATATCTGATCAATATGGGGTTGGAATGTAAGTTTCGGATCAATCAGTGAATCCAAGCATTTGAAGCACTCCGTTTGTTCAATGATGTTGTTTCTGATATCCATAATACGTGAAGGGAATAGAACTGGATTTTTATTTTTTGTTATAAAATAGCATGATCTTCCGTTTTTGGGGATTTGGGAGCAAATTTGTGATGGCAATTGAGATTGAATCAAATCTAAATCTTGATTGGGGTAGGAGGAAGCATTCATCCAGCAGTGGATTTACCATGGCTGCTTTGATGATGATGGTGGCGGTAGTGGAGGCTTGGGGAAGCCTTCATCCAGCAGTGGATTGAGCACAGATGATTATGCTTGTTGTTTTTTTTTAAATTCCACCATTATATAAAGACTTAGGGATGGGAATTCGTGCAAAAGTAGGTCATTGTAATGCCATCATAAAATACTAAATTTGCCAATTTCATTTTAATTATAATTAATTGGGATGGTGGGGGGGGAATATAAGGACCCCTGCCCTGGCTGCTTCTCTCGCAAATCGTCTGGGCTGGAAAAACAATCGCGCGAGCCGACGTCCAACGGAGCGACAGGAGAGAGTGGGAGAGAGAGAGAGACAGAGCGAGAGACAGAGCGAGAGAGATCGAGAGAGCGCGGGGAGAGTGAGCGGGAGAGAGTGGGAGAGAGAGAGAGAGACAGAGCGAGAGAGAGTGGGAGAGAGAGAGACAGAGCGAGAGAGATCGAGAGAGCGCGGGGAGAGTGAGCGGGAGAGGAAGAGCGAGCCAGCGCCAACGGGGCGTGGCATGGGCCACCCACCCCGTCGCGTGCCCTGCCGGCCCACAAAGGGTGCCGCGCCTCGCTAACAGCACTTATGCCAAAAGTCTGTTAAGGCTACACGGGGGGTCTTTGTCTTCATACGCAGCGTATACTCGGGTTGTTAAATGGGCATCATCCCTTCCTCCTTGATACGCACGACGCTTTGAGATCCTGAATGAAACAAAAACAAAAACAATCTCAATAATCAATATTATCATTCGTAATTCACTTTATTTAGAGTAGGATCGTGGTGTCGTGTGTAACGTATTGTTGTGTATCTGTCCTGCCTCCGTGACAGCCTACCTAAAGAACGCGCAGTGATTTAACATCGCGGTATTTTGTTGTTATTTTTATGTTACTAGGTGAGGCCCAACACTGAGCTATACAGCTCGCTTTCAGAAGCTGCCTGGTTTACAAATGATAGGACACCGAGAAAAATCCACGCGACCACGGGGAGAGAGACAGAGAGACGCAAACTCCAAATATACATCAATCGTCAAGGACGGGATCGAACCCACGACCTCCTGTACACCAGGCGAGGTCGTTCACATCTCTGAGCCATCCCACATACTCTACAACATACCCCGTGATTAATAACACAGCGGTAATACCCGTCTGCACTGCTCCAGAATTATAATAATAATTATTATTATTACATAATATTAAATAATGAGCGCGTGCCCCAGCCCCCCCCCCCCCCGTGTACAAAGCGGTCGCGTTCGCGGCCACGCGGCTCCGGGCGGAATACGAATTCGCAAGAAGCCGAGCGCTGTGGATTTAGCAGCCAACCCACCCATCCCATCCACCCCCACCACCACGAAGACAAAGATCCCCCGTGCAGCCTGAACAAACTGTTGGGGCAAGTGCTGTTAGTAGCGAGTAGCAGCAGCAGCAGCAGCAGCTGTGAAGGCCGCCTTTGTCTCCCTCGTGGCGATGTTTGACTTCACACACCGCGCCGCGTTCTCGTTCTGAGTAGACCGACTGGACCTACGGGAGGAAGACCCAGGAGCGGCTCACCCCCCCCCACACCCACAACCCACATCACTGTCCACCCCACCGCGGGCGCAACGGGTCGCATTCACATTCTGCACGGCAGTCGCACTCCGCCTGGCGACTGATAACCGCTGCGGCGTGAGCGCTGATTTGCATGACCGGGTTCTCGGGCCCACGGCTGCGGCGGCAGTGGTGGTTGTGGTGGTTGGTTGTGGTGGTTGTGGTGGTGGTTGGTTGTGGTGGTTGTGGGGAGCGGTGGCGCAATGGTGCGCGCGCTGCGCTACGAACACACGGACCCGAATTCAATTCCCGGTCACGGCCAATACCCGTGACGATTATCTGAACCGGACCTGGGCTTCCCCTAGGTCGACTCAGCCTCAAATGAGTACCCGGTGCATTGTGTAAACATCGCCACTAGGGAGACAAAGGCGGCCGGGCGTGGTGCTGGCCATCTTACCCTCGTGTGTGCCGTTTGGCCGTCATCGGTGCTATTCGCTCGCAGCACTTGCCCCAACAGCCCGTTAAGGCTACACGGGACATTTGTCTTTGTGTTTTGTTCCGGGTGAATGTGTTGTGTGTGTAATGGTTTGTTAGTGGGTGTGTGTATTTGTTGACGGTAAGTGTGTGTGTGTATGATAACATGGTTGCTAAGTGTGTATGATGAGCATGGTCGCCTACGTACGGTGCAAAATAAATTTAACATACAAACAAAAAATGGGAACTTTTTGCCTGGATCAAAATTATGACGAAATAATAAAAATGTCTCTGTGTGTGTGTGTGGGTACGAACAGTCTGTGTCTCTGTCCGTGTCGAGTTATTCTCAGAGGCTCAGTGGAAGGGCGGGAAGGTCGCGAATTGAACTCCTAGTGAGTGGCCGTGGGGGGGGGGGGGGGGGGTTGGTCGATGAAGTGAGCACCTCTTTATGGAGAGGTCTACAATGTTCGCCCGAAGTGGCGACTCTCGCCGGGAACGTGTAATTTACACCTGACGTGAGCAGGAACCACTCTCGCTGGGTGTCTAATGGTCTCTGCGTAAGTCCAGGGGTATCTTTGGGGTGAGTTTATGGGTCTCTGTGTGAGTCTACGGGGCCTCTGTGTGGGTCCATGGCTCTCTGTATGAGAGTATATTTCGCTGCGCGAGAGTGTGTGGCTCTACATGTGTATATACACTCTATATATATACTTTATCTGGTGTCTCACACTCGCTGGCTGATAAGCGCTGTTTTATTAAATCCGATCATCGCCTCCAAAAACCCTCTCTTGGCATTCGCGCGAATTCGTCTTTGATCGCCCCCACCCCCCACCCCCCCCAACTCCCTCTACCCCATCTCCATGCCACCTCCTCCCACCTCCCACTCCCCACCTCTCTGCCCCCCCCACCTCCCTACCCCACCTTCCCCCCCACATTCCCACCTCCCCCCTCACCCCTCACCCCCATCTCTCCCTCACTCCTCCCCCCTCACCACCATCTCCCCACCTCCCCCCTCACCCTCACCTCCCTACCTCCCCCCTCACCCCCAGCTCACCCTACCCCCTCACCACCATCTCCCCATCTCCCCACCTCCCCCCTCACCCTCACCTCCCTACCTCCCCCCTCACGCCCACCTCACCCCCACCTCACCCCCACAACCCCACCTCCCCCCTCACCCCCACCTCACCCCCACCTCCCCCTAACCCCTCCCCCCTCACCACCATCTCCCCATCTCCCCACCTCCCCCCTCACCCCCACCTCCCCCTCACCCCTCCCCCCTCACCACCATCTCCCCACCTCCCCACCTCCCCCCTCACCCCCACCTCTCCCTCACCCCTCCCCCCTCACCACCATCTCCCCACCTCCCCACCTCCCCTCTCACCCCCACCTCCCCCTCACTCCTCCCCCCTCACCACCATCTCCCCACCTCCCCACCTCCCCCCTCACCCCCAGCTCACCCTACCCCCTCACCACCATCTCCCCATCTCCCCACCTCCCCCCTCACCCTCACCTCCCTACCTCCCCCCTCACGCCCACCTCACCCCCACCTCACCCCCACAACCCCACCTCCCCCCTCACCCCCACCTCACCCCCACCTCCCCCTAACCCCTCCCCCCTCACCACCATCTCCCCATCTCCCCACCTCCCCCCTCACCCCCACCTCCCCCTCACCCCTCCCCCCTCACCACCATCTCCCCACCTCCCCACCTCCCCCCTCACCCCCACCTCTCCCTCACCCCTCCCCCCTCACCACCATCTCCCCACCTCCCCACCTCCCCTCTCACCCCCACCTCCCCCTCACTCCTCCCCCCTCACCACCATCTCCCCACCTCCCCACCTCCCCCCTCACCCCCACCTCTCCCTCACCCCTCCCCCCTCACCACCATCTCCCCACCTCCCCACCTCCCCCCTCACCCCCACCTCTCCCTCACTCCTCCCCCCTCACCACCATCTCCCCACCTCCCCCCTCACCCTCACCTCCCTACCTCCCTACCTCCCCCCTCACCCCCAGATCACCCTACCCCCTCACCACCATCTCCCCATCTCCCCACCTCCCCCCTCACCCTCATCTCCCTACCTCCCTACCTCCCCCCTCACCCCCACCTCACCCCCACCTCACCCCCACAACCCCACCTCCCCCCTCACCCCCACCTCACCCCCACCTCCCCCATACCCCCCAAACCGCCCATCCCCCCCGCCCCACTCCGCCTCTCTGTGTCACGATATATTTTCTTTATTTCACGTTCCTAATTATTTCCCAATGCCAACCCCCGTGTTTTAGATTTGTATTTCACTTTGTCACTGCACACAGCGTCTGAGTCTGTGTCTGTGTGCGCGCGCTGGGACGCCTCATCTGGGTACCCGGTGCGGTGTGTAGCAGACATCGCCACTAGGGAGACAAACGCGGTCCGGCGTGGCGCTGGCCACCCACCCCCTCGCGTGCCGCGCCGGCTTTCATCGCTGCTGCTGCTGCTCGCGAACAGCGCCTGCCCCGACAGTCTGTCAAGGGCCGTCCATAAATGACGTCACGCGATTTTGGACGATTTTTGACCCCCCCCCCCCCCTCGTCACACGGCGTCACAAAAAGTCAGACCCCCCCTCACATATGACGTCACAAAGCTCTGTCCCCCCCACCAAAAAAAAAACATGCTTCAAATCGCTTTAAACCATTGTCATTGTAGTGCGTATTTAACGTGGCGCACTGCACTCTGATGTTGTAGGAGAAAACATTTATTAAAAAAAAGTATATTTTATTACGTAGAACGTGTTGTCTATATTCAGTTAAAGCTGCGCATTTTGATGTGACGTCATATTTCTCAAACCCCCGCCCCCTCGTCACACATCGTTACAAATGTCTGACCCCCTCCCGTCCCCCATAGGTGCGTGACGTCATTTATGGACGGCCCCCAAGGCCACACGGGGGATCTTTTTGGGAGACGCGAGCGACGACAGTCGCCACGAGGCTCATTTCGAGCCCGGGACACGAGACCGCTCAATCTGATCTCACGCCCCGACAGTTTAAATAGTTTAAAAATAAAAATATGTATTTGTCCGCAGAGTATGTATGTTGAACTTCTTTCGCATCGTACGTAACCAACCGTGTTAGTCGGCGGATGTGGGGAAAGGACAACAAACTAAACACATGTTTACAAATCTCTCTCCCCACCCCCTACCAGGCAGCAGGTGTGTTGGGACAGAGTGTGGGCACCCCCCACCTCTCCCTCTTCGTCTGTGCCAGCGTGGAAGAGGATGCCAAAGGCCCTCCTTTGGCGGGTGGGCCTCCTTTAAATGTTCTCGAGTGGAGGCCGCTTCCGTCAGCAACGGCTTGGCCGACAAATTACAGAGTTGTGACTTTACATCACTCCGCTACTCAAGCATGGCACGGTGGCCAGGAGATGTTAACTACCTCGTCTGGTATACGGGAGGTCGTGGGTTCGATCCCGACCCTGACGATGCCTGTTGCTGTATATTTGGAGATGGCGTGTTTCTCTCTCCCCATGGTCGCGTGGACATTTTCTCCGGGTCCTCCGGTTCCAGCCCTCCCACCCACATGTAGAATCAACATCACGCGTTTCGAGTGTTCGGCTGCCGCTATAAATGTCCACATGATGATGATACTATCAGCCACTTATCTGAGCTATTATCTGTGGCCAGGTAGCTTCTACAAAGCCCACACTCATATAATCACACTTATACTCATTCAATGCCGAACATGGGAGGAGAACACACCAACTCCATACAGAAAGTGTGGCACGAGTGGGGGGGGAATCGAACCCAGGTTCTTGTCGCTGTGAGTCAGCGCGAGCGTCACCTCCATCGGCCACCCATCCCACACACGCGGACGGATACCACGCGCAGATGTTCAGAAAACAATTCGTAATGTGGCATATTAGCCTGGTTAATGGAGCGTGCGTATTCAGAATGCAGTGCCCGGGTAAATGGATGGGGCTCACAGATATTACTGCAAGTGCCTCGCTTCAGAATCATCTCCACCGTCTGTCACTCTGGTGCACACACACACACACACACCGTATCGCCTTAAACAGACTGTTGGGGCAAGGGCTGTTCGCACTTATGCAGGCCGGAACGGCACACGATGGGGTGGGTGACCAGGATGGTGCCCACTTTAGCGGCGATGTTCACACACCGCACCAGAAACTCATTTGAGGCTGAGGCGACCTAGGGGAGGCCCAGGACCGGTTCAGATAATCGTCAATGGTGTTGGCAGTGAGCGGGAATTGAACTGGCGTCGCTCGGCTCGTAGCATAGCGCGCTAACAGCGAAATTACCGCTCGCGCACACTCACACTTACACACACGCGCACACTCACACGCAGGCAAACGAACACACACACGCACACACGCGCGCACACTCACACTTACACGCAGGCAAATGAACACACACACGCACACTCACACTTACACGCAGGCAAACGGACACACACACGCACACTCACACTTACACGCAGGCAAACGAACACACACACGCACACTCACACTTACACGCAGGCCAACGAACACACACACGCACACTTACACTTACACGCAGGCAAACGAACACACACTCACACTTACACACAGGCAAACGAACACACACACGCACACTCACACTTATACACAGGCAAACGAACACTCACTCACACTTACACGCAGGCAAACTAACACACACACACACGCGCGCACACTCACACTTACACGCAGGCAAACGAACACACACACACGCGCGCGTACTCAAGCGCGCACACTCACTTACGCACGCGCGCGCTCGCTACCCCAGGCCTAGTCTCATTACCCGGGCAGCGAGGCAGTGATCGTCCATCAGGCTTCGTGATGGATCTACGTCACGGATTAATTTCATAATTTCGGCTAACGGGCTAACATTTTTTATAGCCACAATTAAACATCCCCCAGAAGAAGTCAATTGCCTTAATTAAATATGCAACGAAGAACGCGGAGAGAGAGAAAAATAAATATAAAATAAATTCACAAATGTGACTCACGCCAACCTCTTTACTCAACGTGACTGGTGAGGTTTGGCCATTCTACATTCCTCATCCTCCTGGTGCTACTGCTGCTGTTCACAGGAGGTTCAAGGACGACCTGGATAAGAGATGGAGCTGACGCGGGGTACAGGAGGATGTGGAGCTCAGTGATCTTGCCGATGAGCGGGACCAGCGGTGTCAAGATCGTCCTCTGTGTAGGAGGAGGCTCACTAAGGACGCTACCGGGCAGTGCCAGGCTGGGTGCACTGTGAGGCTACTGGACAGTTGGAGGCAGTCGCCCTCCAGCGGAGGGCAGAGGAGCAACTCTCACAACAACGAGCGGAGCGCAGGGCTGATAAAATACAGCGCGTTAGCACAGTAGGGGGTACAGGTGGTACATCTGCCAGTCATCTCAGTCAGTCAACCCACATCCCATGGGTCAGTCCCTTGACCTCCTCCTTCTGCACCTAGCCTGGCACAACACTCAACCCCATGGCATCTGAGTTTGTCTCGTGGCCTCATGCTAGCAGCGAGAGCCTTCGACACTTCACGTTGTAGCTTCAGAGCGCACGTAGCACGAGCGCCGTGATGGTGCCCCCGCCACTTAGTGACGAGCGGCAGCTGTTGTCGTTGTTGCTGCTGCGCCTGCCACCCAACAGACCACCGAAGCGATACGGCAGAAATCATTGTCTTTACCTCTATGTGTGCGCGTGTATGTGTGTGTATGTGTGTGTATGTGTGTGTATGTGCGTGTATGTATGTGTGTATATGTGTGTGTATGTGTGTGTGTGTATGTGTGTTTGTGTGTGTGTATGTGTATGTGTGTGTGTATGTGTGTATGTGTATGTATGTGTGTGTATGTGTGTATGTGTGTGTATGTGTGTGTGTATGTGTGTTTGTGTGTGTGTATGTGTATGTGTGTGTGTATGTGTGTATGTGTATGTATGTGAGTTTATGTGTGTGTATGTGTGTATGTGTATGTATGTGTGTGTATGTGTGTGTATGTGTGTTTGTGTGTGTATGTGTGTGTGTATGTGTGTGTATGTGTGTGTGTATGTGTGTTTGTGTATATGTGTGTGTATGTGTGTGTGTGTGTATGTGTGTGTGTGTATGTGTGTGTATGTGTGTGTATGTGTGTTTGTGTATATGTGTGTGTATGTGTGTGTGTGTGTATGTGTGTGTGTGTATGTGTGTTTGTGTGTGTATGTGTGTGTGTATGTGTGTATGTGTGTATGTGTATGTATGTGTGTGTAATGGGGAGCGGTAGTGTAGCGGTTAGCGCGCTGCGCTATGAACCTGGCGACCCGGGTTCAATTCCCGCTCACGGGCAACACCAGTGACGATTATCTGGACCGGTCCTGCGCCTCCCCTAGGTCGACTCAGCCTCAAATGAGTACCTGGTGCGATGTGTGTAAAGACATCGCCACTGGGGAGACAAAGGCGGCCGGGCGTGGTGCTGCCCCCCCCCACCCCTTCATGTTCCGTGTCGGCGTTCATAGGTGCTCGAGAATAGCACTTGCCACAATAGTCCGGTCAAGGCTATATGGGGAATCTTTGTCTTTACCTTGATGGACACGCGTGCTCGTGTCGCACGTGCACGAGTCGGACCGGCGAGCGTCGTTCCAGAAGCAGCAGCTTTATTTAAATATTTATTTACTTTGTAAATCCGATGAGCTATGAAGCTCTTTTCCACAGGTATCGAGTAGGGGCATGGGGTCATAACGTGAGAACAACAAACAATACAAAAACACGACGGGAATACAAAGTATAACAAAGGTAAACACAATTTAAAAAGATCTACAAATACAACTAAAAATGCATCTTACCAGGTAAGGCGCACCAAGCTTCACGTTTCTTTTTTAGAAGCGACCTCGCCACAAATGACAGTTCAATAAAATGGCTTATCATGTGGAAATCTACATGAGCAAATCATCTAAATAATCTCGACGCATGTTTCTAAATCCAAGTCTACGTGATAAGCCACTTCGTGGAGATATCGTTCGTGGCATTGAGATCGTTGCTGACAAGAAGCTACGTCCAGCAGTGGTCAAACAAGACTTGCACAGTCAGTTCTGCTACAACGCGTGTTTTAGAACACGAGTTGGACATAAACACGACGAATGTATTCGGGAACGCATTTTCTATAACGCGGATGCGAATTGGATATAATGCGACTGAGTGAACGGAAATACGTCGGGCGCGTTATAGCAAGCGGTTATAATGGGCGCCTCGGTGCAGTGCAGAGATGCTGCTGGATGCTGCTGGATGCTTCTAGACGCTACCCACGCGCCTCAGTGTTTGTTCAGCTTGAGTACGCATCTCATCGTGTTATCGGGGAATGTGCTTTACGCCGATATACAATTTATTATAAATTTATTATAACGCCATTTTTCTATAACGTGGCGGTGTTCTTCAGGAACGCAACTACGACCGCGTTATAGGAGAAAAGACTGTTGAAGACAGCCCCCTCTCCCTCCGCCCCCCTCCCCCTACCCTTCCCCCCTCCCCCCTCGCCCGTAAGGGCTGTGTGCACAGGCGTATAAACACTATTGACCAGAGCCATCTCACAATCCCTCTTGCCCTTCACGCCCAAACTCACAATCGCGCCACCACCACCACCACCATAATCAACGCCGCGATTCCACTTCGCTGGGGCTGAGCCGCGCGCGCTGTGAGCGAGGCGACCAGGCGGCACGCGCCTCTGGGCCGGGAGGGGCCCTTTGTGACGTCGCTGCCACGTGGGGGAGTTGGGCCGCTTCTGCGGTCTTCTGCCAACACCTTTGAGTTCATGTTCCGTTATTTTTAATACATAAATGTTTATTACAGTAATACATCTAGAGTGAACATGCACTTATTTAGAAGTGCTTCTTGTGTTTAGTTGTATTGCTCTTTCCCTACACCTCACACCGATTAGTACAGTTGGCTACGTACGGTGCGAAAGAAGTTCGACATCAATGATGGTGGTGATGGTGGTGATAGTGAGGCGGTACCTACATAATGAGGAAGTGGGGGGTGTTGACGTTGATGGTTGTGATGTTGATGATGCGGCCGTCTGGAACGCTCTTCCTTCCGATGTTAGGAAAACACTGGGAGCTATTCACTTTTAAATGATTAATATTGTGAACTCATTTATTTATAATTGAGTTTTGGGTTTAGTTTGTTGTCCTTCCTCCCTACCTTGAGCAGACCGACACGACAGGACAGAGAGTAAAGTGGAAACAAATGCCAACGTGAGCAGTGGACACCTACTATGGCATATGTGCCCATGCGTCGCGATGATGATGTGACACATAAATAAATAATGAATCCATAACATTGGTCACGAAGGTGTACGGGCTGTTCCAGGAATTCGTTTTGTTTGTTTATTTAATTTTCATTGACGATTTGCCACTTTGTCTAATAAACCTGTGAACAGAATTACAGATTTACAGGGCTTAGTCGAACAACACAGGATTATTATTATAACGGATATGCGTGTGCTTGCGTTCTAGTGGTAGTGCCTTACGCCGATAGTCCTGACTGCCAGTCAGTCGGTCAAGGGACAGCGTTTCCGAGTGATAAATACCGAGTGAGTTTTTGGGTGAATTTAAAACACACAAACATCCAGAGGCTGATCTCTCTCTCGCTCTGTTTCTCTCTCTCGCTCTCTGCAGTCAAGGGGGGAGTGTTGATGCTCGCGGAAATGAACATCAAGAGTTGCCTCTTGGATTGCGAACGCTTTGGCAGGTTGAATTCCTTGGGCCCAGCCGCCGCCGCTGATGGATGAGCGAGCGCGCGCCCACAGGAGGAGCCTTTAGAGTCGCAATGCGCTCGGGGTGGTGTGCCGGTGGTGGAGGCATTACGCGGCTTGTGCTGAGGCTTAACAACATTTACACCTCCGATCTGTTTGCTGGGTTTGCTCCCCTCGAGGGGAGGGTGAGATGGGTTGAGTGGGGAGCTTGGGGGAGGTGGTGAGAGAGGGGGAAGGGGGGGGGGGCTGGGTGGCGGGGCTGGGGTGGTCGTGGAGGAGGGAGGAGGAGGGGGTGACTCCTCATTGTGCAGGATTAACGATTAAGAAACACGCGCAAACTCTCTGCTTCAGAATCGTCAGAGTAAGAGTATTGATTTATACTGGAGGAGGAATCCGATGAGCTATAAAGCAATTTTCACAGATGTCCAGTCAGGGAACGGGGTAAGAACGTCACGACAACCAACAATACAAAAACACGATAGGAGTGCTAAGTATAGGAAAGGTAAAATACATTAAAAAAACTAAAACATTTATATTTAACCAGGGAATGCTCACTGAGCTATGCCGCTCTTTTTCAAGAGTGACCTGCCGATCACAAATGAAAGCGCAATTCAGTGGCTTATCATCACCGTCGTGTGCAAGTGTGGAGCAGCCACATTGCTCTAAGCGCGAGATGTTGATTCGAAATGCGGAGGGGAAAACCTCGCGGATCCGGAGACAAATCCACGCGACCACGGGTAGAGAGAGAGATACGCAAACTCCACATCTACAGCACGCCTTTAGGTCGGGGATCGAACCCACGAACTTCTGTATGAAAATGCTTTCATTTACGCTCCCAAGTTTTTGTTTTAATTCACTTAACAAGTCGTTACGAGTAGAGCACGCCGGTGTGTTGGAGACACATTTATAGCAGCACTCAACCTGCTCGGATAACTACAGGCCTGGAAGCTAATAACGATTTATATTACACTGTTTAACTGCATGTCTACACAGGTTGATGGTGATTAACTGTGAGCAGACAACAAACAGGCAGTGCGATGTTCGTGCTCACAAACAACGGCAGGGTGTGTAAGCAAAATGTTCATGCATAATGGATGTTGATTACACTATGAATAACCCAACTGGTAATGGATATCCATTGTCATTTATATGCATACTCTTTGGTTCTTTCGGTAAAGTCACGTTGGTATAAAATAAAATAAATCACGACGTTTCAGGCGCAACACAAGCGTCCGTCATCAGGTGGGAAAGCACGTGGTCTGCTACTGAGGCAGACTGCTACACACATTACCCCCCCCACCCACCCACCTCTGTCCTTCGCACCTGATTCACTCACAAGTGATGACATCACATTTACCCCTGTGGATTTCTCCACATCTCTGGCTGCCGTCTGATGATGCTCGTTGTAATTACTGGCGAATCGTCGTACTCGAAGTATAAACATTGTGGGTTGAATTTTTCAAAAAAATTATATACAGATACAAACACAGAGACAATTTCAACAGAGAAGATGGATTCTGGCTTAGCAATCATTAGAAGGATTTTATCAACCATTTCGGGTCTTAATTGACTGTGTTCACGCTTGCGGTGACTTTCAGACCGCATTACATTTTCTGCTCCTCCCTCCTTTTTTCCGAACATAGATGGACTCGTCCATTTGGCTAACAGCCAAATCGCTGTCTGTGGTGCTGACGTTAGGAAAATCGCCACTTTTTTCAAATTTTCTTTCTGTGGATTGCACACCTGATGATGATTGCTTGTGTTGCAGTCGAAACGTAAGGATTTGTTTGATATTTATATTATTTTATTATTTCCCTTCTACGTGACTTTACCGAAAGAACCAATACTATTGTGGGTTTACTCTCCAACACGCCGGTGTGTGCTGTGCTAGTGTAGCGACATCGTAGATGTCACTGGGTAATGCCGGCTCTAGCGAGGCACGGCGTGCGATGTCTTCACATCGCGGACATCCCGTGCACGTGGGTGTAGTATCAGCCCTCGAGAGGCTGGGTGAGCGCTGGGTCATGGCGCTCAGTGGCGCCACGCGTGGCGTGCAGTGCCGACCCCTACAAGATGGGGTGTGAGAGTGTCAGCCATGGGATGAGGTTACCCCAGGCCATGGCACTCTGGTTGACCCCGGAAGGCACGTGACCAGTAAGATCTACACAGGGGCCCCACGTGGGGGCTGGGGGTGGTCACGTGCCGGGGCGAGATCCTGCTCGAGGGTTCGAGAAGGTGACCGAGGCCAAGGGCGGATGCAGCCACGGCCAGCGAGCAAAACAACCGGGTCCATCTGAAGATCCACGTTCTACGTCCAAGTGGAACTAGTGTCGTTAGCCTGGTGGTCCACCACCATCGGTTGTTATCTGGTAAAGGGGCAGTTACCCCTTTGTGTTAAGTGTGTTGGTATTAATAAATGTGCTGCCTCCAAAGAGTACGTCTGCGACTCAGTTGAATCCACTCCACTAGTGACGATTTGACATGTTTTCTTTAGGTGACAAACTTACTAATTGGCTGTGTTGTGTGGTGGCGGGTTTAGCGACGCATTTATATTCATGTGATCTAATCCAAAAACGCTCTCATTTGTATAGATTATGTTCTCCTAAAACGCGGTAGTATTTTCGTTCATGAAGAACGCCGCATTGTAAAAAAAATTCGCGTTATAATGAACAATATCGGGGTAAAGCAGAGTCAGCGATAACACGTGGGATGCGTATGCAGGCTGAATAAAGATGGAGGCGCTTGTCGGTAGCATTTAGAAGCATCCAGCAGCATGGCAATTCCCCTTGTGCGATGCTTCACCGAGGCACCCATTGGAAGCGCGTATTCCTACTCGCGCTTCGACGTAGTCCCGTTCACTCGATCGCGTTATATTCAATTCGCGTTATTAAAAATATGTCCCCTAATAGATCATCGCGTTATATCCAATTCAGCGTTATGAAAACAACATGCGGCGTTATAGCAGAAGGGACTGTATAGATATTTACATTTTATGTGGAGAGACAATCACGTGCAGGAGGAGGCGTTCTGTCAGATTTATGTGTTTTGTGATTTACATTCAGGAGCGGCACCGTGGCTAGGAGATGTTAACTTCCTTGCCTGGTATACAGGAGGTCGTGGGCTCGATCCCAATTGTGACGCCCGCTGTATATTTGAGGTTTCCGTCTCTCGCTCTCTCTCCTCGGAGTCGCGTGATTTGTATCCAGGTCCTCCGCTTTGCCTCTCCACGTTTAGCATCAACAACACGCGTTTAGAGTATGTGGCCGCTGCTATGCATCTCCATGTGACGATAAACCACTTTGTTGAGCTATCATTTGTGATGGCCAGTTTGCTTCTTCGGAGTGGGCAGGTAGGAACTTGGTTGAACAGCGCATTCGTGCACGACAGAAAGCTCGCGGTCACGTGACGCACTTCAACCAATCAGGGAGCGTACATGTTTGGGAGGGGCTATGCACGACAGACAAATAATCCCTGGTGGGCAGTGTGGAACTGTTGTTCCTACCTGTAAAAGTGCTACATAGGTGAGTGTGGCCTTACCTGGGACAGAAAATGGTTGGAAATGGTTTAGTATTCTCGTCGGTTATGACGATGGCAATGACTGTGGGTTCAGTACACAAGCCATGTAGGTTGGTATTTTGAACTTCCAATGCTGTTCAGAGGTGCATAAGGAAGGACAACAAACTAAACACAAAAAGCAGTTCTAAAGAAGTTAGTTTGTAAATCTAGATGATGATTTAAAATTGCATAGAAGAGCGTTCCAGACGGCCGCAGAAGCAGCGCATGTGAACGTGCGCATTGCCGGGTTCGCAAGCCACGAACCTACTTGCTGTACTGCCCCTGCTCCGGCTGAGCCAGACCCAGCCGAGCCAGGCACCCCACGCGGGGTGAGCCACGCGTGCGGTGCCTGGCGTGCCGAGTCGGCCCTGGCCTGGCTGCCTCGCCCCTGGCGAGCCCGAGCCACTCGTTAATCACGGGGCGAGTGCCCCAGCTGGGATTCTCACTAAATCGCTGAACTTTACCTACTCCATTTAGCAGGCAAATTATATATCTAGATATTTATTACGTAATATTTGTATTTTTTTTCTCCTGCGGAAAATAATTAACAAACGTCGTACATTGCAAAAAAGCTCGTAAGAATGTGATGGAGTCTCCCCCCGCTTAATGATGGTGGTGATGAGTGGAGCTGGTGGTGATGGTGATGGTGCTGGTGGTCGTGATGGTGGTGATGCTAGTGGTGGCAATGTTGGTGGTCCTGGTGGTAGTGATGGTGGTGATTGTGGCAATGGCCGTGTGGGCGGTGGTGCGGTAGTGGGGGGCGGTAGTGCAGCGGTCAGCGCACTCGCTACGAAACCGACCAAACGAGTTCGATTCCCGCTCATGGCCCAACACCAGTGACAATTATCTGAACCGGTCCTGGGCCTCCCTTAGGTCGACTCAGCCTCAAATAAGTACCTAGTGCGGTGTGTAAACATTGGCACGACGGAGGCAAAGGCGGTTTAGTGTGGTGCTGGCCACCTACCCCCTCCCACACCCAATACCAACACCCGCAATGCGCCACTAAGTGACATCGCCACGGCGCCTGTGCCAGACTAGGTGCACGTTGAGGCCACGTGAAGTGTCGGAAGCTCGCTGACGGGAGGTCTCGGGACAGACCCAGCAGGTGCCATGGGTTGGCTAACTGAAATGATTGGTAGATGCACCAGCTGCATTTTAGACGCCCGGCGCTCCGCCCGTTGTTGTGAGCGTCGCTCCTGTGCACTCCGTTGTTGCTGGAGGGCGACTGCCTCTAACTGCCCAGTAGCGTCCTTCACGAGCCTCCTCCACAGAAGCAGATCTTGACACCGATGGTACCATTCGTCGGCAAGTCCACTCAGCTCCACGTCCTGTGGTACTGCATCAGTCCATCTCTTCTCCAGCCCGTGTCGTGCCCGTTTAGCCCACCCACCCACCTACTCACACACCCACCCACCCACCTACTCACACACCCATCCACCCACCTACCCACCTACTCACACACCCATCCACCCACCTACCCCACCCACCTACTCACACATTCACCCACCTACCCACCTACTCACACACCCATCCACCCACCTACCCCACCCACCTACTCACACACCCACCCAATCATCATTTACACAAAAAAGACGAATTTTCATTTTTCATCTCTCTCTATAGCTGCAGAATTATCTCTTTTTGGCGGTGACGTCTTCCAATTAAAATAATGATTCTTCCTCTCAATCATCTCTGAATGTTTTTGGTCCTTATCTCCCCCTCCCCCTTCCCTCCTAGCCTGTCCCTTACCCCCCCTCCCCCCGCAGTTGAATCCCCGAATCTGCAGAGCACCGCCCCGCGATGTCCCACCTCGGATTGAGTGGCAGTCGTGCGAGAGAGAGAGGAGAGAGATAAAGAGAGAGTTGAAGAGAGAGATCGTTAGCGACCATCGCTCTCGGTCACAATGAAGTGACACAAAGGCATTGTTCAGAATCAGAATATTCATTTAGACTGGAGGAATCAGATGAGATACAACGCTCTTGTTCACATATGTCCAGTCAGGGCACAGCGTTAGAACGATAGAACAACACACAATCTCAATACACGATAGGAGTGCTAAGTATAGAAAAGGTAAACAAATCATTAAAAACAATAAGTGGCTTATCACGTGGAAAAGGAGAACAGCAAAATGATTAAAAGTGTCGAATGCTCCCTGGCAGGAGCCCACAGGACTGATTGAGATGCCTGGTAGATGCCCCCATAGAGGCAAAGATCCCCAGTATGGCCGTAACAGACGAGTGGTGTTAGCGAGCACCTATAAAGGTCGAGACGGCGCACGAGCGGGTGGGTGGCCACCACCACGCCCGACCGCCTTTGTCTCCCCAGTGACAAAATTTTACACACCGGACAAGCTACTCATTTGAGGCCAAGTCAACCTAGGGGAGGCCCAGGGCCGGTTCAGGTAATCGTCACTGGTGTTGGTGGCCGTGAGCGGGAATCGAAGCTGGGTATTCGGGTTCGCAGAGCAGCGCACCGACTGTTACACTGCCGCTCCCTACACACCCATCACACTCCTCACACACGAACTCAGAATCAGAATATGTATTCGTACCGGAGGAATCCGATGAGCTATGACGATCGTTTTCGCACGCTACATAAACAACAAGTGCTGACCGAGAGGACCACCTGTGCCTCTCACGGTGCCAACTCGCTGCGTTTTAGCTGCGCGGCGCTCTGCTCCTTGATAGATACAACACAGACAGACGATTAGCGAAGAGTCCGCGGTGATGGAGAGACAGAGGGAGAGTGGAGAGAGTGAGAGCGGTTAAAGAGAAAGAAGAGATTTAGGAAAGAGACTTTGACTTTTAAACAACTTTTATTGCCGCCAGCAGCAACAGCACTGGAGGCGATTCCGATATGAAATACACAGTCACCAGCAAACAAATAAACGCTATAAATCTTATAGGACAGAGAGAGAGTCGAGAGAAAGGAGAGAGAGAGGGGAGGAGAAGGGAGAGATAGGGGGGGGGGGGAGAAGGGAGAGAGAGAGGGGGGGAGGTTTGATAAGGTGCTGAGCCGATTTGACACACGAGTAATTTTAGCAAAAATGCGTCTCAAATGTTAATTTCGCGGCCGTGCCTCGATGACTGCGAGAGAGAGGAGAGAGCCCATCTCTCTCTATCTCTCTCTCCATCTCGCTCTATCTGCCCGTATCGCTTACACACAGCCAGAGAGAGAAAGAGAGCACGAGAGAGTAAGCAAATGGAAAGTTTGAGAGAAAGTGGGAGCGACGCGCCGAGCCAAGTGTGATAGGGAAATCGGAGCGTGCATCAAGTCGACTGTTAACGAGTGCATTAACGGAGACACACAGAGAGAGACATAGAAAGAGATAAATTACGTAGCGGAATGATTTTGTGAGTGACCTCCGACAGCGCTGTAACCAACCGCAGAAGCAGAGATAAACCAAAACTTGTATTATTTTCACAATAAGGCCCCACTGAGATATGATCATCAGCTGTTGTTCAGAGGCGACTTGGCCACAAGTGATGATAGCTCATCGTCGCTACAGTGGCTGAGATCATCATCATCATCATCGCCATCTCCACCACCAAGCGTGGGGATTTCTAGCAGCAGCCGAATAACCTGAGTACAGTCTGTTGTTGTTCTCCTATAACGCGGTAGGAGTTGCGTTCCTGAAGTGCAACGCGTGATGGAAAAATCGCGTTATAATAAACACTATCTCACATAGCGGGGTAGAGCACAATCAGCGAGATCGCGTGAGAAGCATAAGCATCCAGCAGCATCTCAGTGCCTCGTCTGACGATGATGCTACGCAGAGGCAGCCGTAAAGACTGCATATTCCTTCTCGCGCGACATAGTTCCATTCACTCGACCGCGTTATATCCAATTCGCGTCCGCGTTATAACAAAACGATGTTCCCTAATACATCCATCGCGTTACATAAAATTCTCGTTTTTACACCACACACATTATAGGAGAACAGACCGTATTGGACTGCTATAAATTTCCACACGATGCTAAGCCGTGGGACCTTTTTGCCAATGTCAAAATGATGAACAAAAGGAAAATGCATGAACATTTATGGCAAAAAAACAGGTGTTAAAATATTACAACACCAACTAGGCAGGTCATCATGTCTGCATTGACCACACATTCGTGCGGCACAAGAGGTCTCGTAGATGTAACTGCTCAACCTGAGCTATTAAGACGTTGATACTTGCGACGCCTTTGTACTGTTCACCTGTTGAAGTTCTCTCGTCTAACTCTGCTGTCGGCTAATCCGTTTCAAAGGCAATGGATACATTATTACCAGAACATGTTTGTTTGCTTGATGGTTGCCATGAGTATGTGTGGCTAATGCCGACATGATGCCCTGCAGTAGGGGTGTCTATTGGGTGTTTGAACATCTTAACACAACTCCTGTTGTATTGCCAGAAAGTGTATGGCCAATTCCTTCTTTTTTCATTTTAATATCAGCCACTGCGTTGAGCTATTAAGTGTGGGACGGGGGGGGGGGGGGGAGAGACGACCGCACAGGAAAGGTCCTGGGCAATGATTACACTTTGTAACACAATTTTTGTTCCTGGGTAGTAAGTGTTATTTCGTAATTGCTTTTGCCTAAAGTAGAGAAATTGGCTATTATTCCCCACGAAATTTGCTTTTGTGACCAGGACAGTGATATGTTTAAATGTATCTATTTTCAATGAGAAAACGGGAGAATTTGTGTCTTTTCGTTCACATAAAGTCAAAAAAAAATACATATGAATCAAGATTAACATGTATTTATACTAAAGCAATACAAACATGACTACAAAATATTTAGAAGTGAGTAGTTTTTCAAGATTTACGATTATACTGTAAATCACTTTCACGAATCAGCGCCCAAATGTAGTCTCCCATCATGTTCTCGTTATGCTGTCCTTGGTAGCAGCGTTCAAAGTCCAGTATATCCTGGTGGAAGCGCTCGCCTTGCTCCTCCGAGTATGCTCCCATGTTCCCCTTGAATTTATCAAGATGCGTATCAAGGATATAGACGTTGAGGGACATCCTACAGCCCATTGTGCTGTAGTTCTTCACCAGAGTCTCAACCAGCTCCAAATAGTTTTCTACCTTGTGATTGCCCAGGAAGCCACGAACCACTGCGACAAAGCTGTCCCAAGCCGCTTTCTCCTTACTAGTGAGCTTCTTGGGGAATTCATTGCACTCCAAGATCTCTGATCAAGTCGTTGAGGTCTTTTTGGTTGGGGAAGTATGGGTTTCTCTCCTCAGCTCCACCTTTGAAATTGTCATTTGGATCGACAACGTCTTCCTCGCTCTCTGACATGCTGCTCTCTTCTAAAGACGGCTGCTCTCTCTCCGGAGGAGTGGGCACGGGGAGCTCATGGCAGTGTGGCACCGGGGTGATGGATGAAAGAAGGTCCGGATACGTGATAGCAGGTGCATTCTTGCCAGTCCGACGTTTGGAAGGGTCCACCATGCAGAAGTAGCAGTTGCTTGAGTGGTCAGTGGGTTCCCACCAAATTCTTGGGATAGCGAACTTCATGGCTCTCTTTTCCCCTCTGTACCATCCTACCAAAATAAATGTATTTCACCCATGATTAATGTGTAAGAAATTCTCGCAACATTTTTCATATATTTTTCAATAACATTGAAAATTGTAAAACATTTTTAAATAACAAAAACTTTCACAATTTATTTTTTACAAATTTTATAACATAAAATTCCAAGCAACAATTGTCCATCTTACCTTCCGGAGTTTTGTTGCATTGATCGCCGATGAAATTAGGTGCCCAGGGTTTGTCTTGATGCCGAAATATGCCTTGTAGGCCTCACACATCTGAGTAGATGCTTCTACAGAGTACTTGTCGCTCTTGTCTTGATAAATTGGCCACAGAGATGGCAAAAATTAGTCTGCCGGATGCTTGCAGCCTTTTGATGCCATCTCAGAAAAATGCAGATATGTATCCACTTAGGCAGCTGGAACTAAACTGAACTTATGGGCTTAAGGCCCCTGTATTCATACTACTATTTATATTACTGGAAAGTTCTAGAATGTTGTAGAAGTTAATACAAGTTTACTCAGGACTGACTCTATCTGGAATATTCTGGAAAATACGTAAATTTCTAAATATCATTGTCCTGGTCACAAAAGCAAAGTTTGCGGGGAATAATAGCCATTTTCTGTACTTTACATGCATAGGCAATTTGGAAATAATACTTACTACCCAGGAACAAAAAAACTAATTGTTACACAGTTTTATTTAACATCACTTTGTCAGGCACGCTAAGGAGAGGCTTGGGAAGCCCCATTGTGGTCTCAGGCCAGGGCGGTTCTGCACATATGCCATGTTTTCTGTCCATTTTCTGCAGCAGAGGTGTAGGGAATACCAACAGTACCCACATCTCTGCTTTATTGACCTGGTCAAGACCTATGATTCCATCAATAGGCCTGGGCTCTGGGTTTATTCTTCATGCTTTCTGAGTCCCTGACTCCCTGCTCAAAATCCTTTCGGACCTTCATGATGATCGGCAGGCCCAGGTAAAGCCACGTGACCAGGAGTCAGAGCCATTACCTGTTCACCTTGGGGTGCGACAAGGATGTACTCTGATCGATGCCTGGGTGCAGTAAAGGAATGGATCCCTATTGGTCAACCATCTTATGTATGCCGATGATCTGGTGATTGCTGTTCACTCAGAGGAGTTGGAGGAGCTGCTGCTCGACCTGGAGCATACCATATAGAGGTGGGGACTTACCATCAGTCCCACCAAAACTTAGCACCTGCCTGGGTATGTTGTGCCATTTAACACTCCACCCCCTCAACGAACCATTGGTAATGGGGTAGTTGTGGAGAAAGTGAGAGTTTTACATACCTGGGAAGTGTGGTTATGACCAGCTCCGGTTTGACAGCAGATTTCTCACTCCGAATCATCGACTGCGTAATGCTGTGTGGAAGCTACCTGGTCTGTCTCTCCACACCTAGCTTCGGGTCTTCTCGGTCACAGTCATGCCCTCTCTTCTGTATGCTTATGAAACGTAGACTCCCCTAATAGAACATCTTCGCCAGTGAGATCCACTTGGGCTGGTCTGCCTACAACACATCCTGGGTTAAATCAGGCTGAATTGTGTGAGGAGCTCACACATCCTTGAAAGATCTGGACAAAGTACCATCAGTAAGCTCCGGCAGACAAGGCTGCGTTGGCTAAGTCATGTAGCCCGCGTGTCCAGCCACCCAATGCCTAAATAACTTTTGTTCGGGCGGATGGAGGGGCTAAACAGGCGTGGCACGGGCTAGAGAAGAGATGGAGTGATGTGGTACAAGAGGATGTGAGCTGAGTGGACTTGTCGATGCTGGTACGAGCGGTACAAAGATCGGCCTTTGTTGAGGAGGCTCGTGAAGGACGCCACTGGGCTGTTGGAGGCATTCACCCTCTAGTAACAATGGAAATCAGAGGAGCAAATCTCACAACAACGAGCGGAGCGCCGGGAGGCTAAAATGCAGCAGTCATCTCAGTCAGTCAACCCATGGCAACTGGGTTTGTCCCGTGACCTCCTGCCAGCGGGCGTTCAACATTTCACGTGGCCTTAAAGTGCAAATAGCCTGGCACAAGCGCCGTGGTGACGTCACCGCCACTGAGTGGCAAATGTTGGTTGTTTGTCTTGTTGGTGGTGGCAGTGGCAGTGGTGGTGGCGGCGGTAGTGATGATGGTGGCGGTGGCTGTCTGTGGGGAGTGGTGGTGCAATGTTTAGCGCACCGCGCTATGAAACCGGCGACACGAGTTCGATTCCGGCTCACGACCAATCACAGTGGCGAATATTTGAACCAGTACTGGGCCTCCGCTAGGGCGACTCAGCCTCAAATGAGTACATGGTGCGGTGTGCTGGTCACCCACCGCCTGGTGTGCCGTGCCGCCCTTCGTCGGTGCTACTCGCTAGGGGCGCAATTTTGGCTCGGAGATGTTAACTACCTGGCCAGGTATACAGGAGGTCGTGGGAAAACCGGAGGATCTGGAGAAACATCCACGTGGCCACGGGGAGAGAGAAAGACATGCAAACTCCAAATATACAGCAGGAGTCAGGGTCGGGCTCGAACCTACGACCTCTTGTATACCTGGCGAGATAGTTAACATCTCCTCGCCACCGCGGGCGCCCTTCATAGTGCACAACACGACACGTCATGGATGAAGCGCAACAGAAAACACGCGAATGAGCGTAGGTTCATGAGGCTGCTGACAGCGCGAGTTTATTATGATTCATATGCAGCACAACCTCATCGTAACAACCTCATCGTAACAACCTCATCATAGGAGCACGTGTCTACTTCAGCAAAGGCAAAGGTGGAGTCCTGCAATTTCCTTCGTCCAGCCACTCTCTAAAGAGAGAGAGAGAGCATTTGTGGTGTCACGGTGGCTAGGTGGTGTTAACTACCTCGCCGGGTACACAGGAGCGCGTGGGTTCGATCCCGACCCTGACGCCTGCTGTATATTTGGAGTTTGCGTCTCTCTCTCCCTGTGGTCGTGTGGATTTTTCTCTGGGTCTACCAGGTTCACCCCTTCACATTTAGAATTAACGTCACGCCTTTAGAGTATTTGGCCACTGCTCTACATTTCCACGTGGTGATGATGATGACAAGCCACTTAAATTTCGATTTAAAGCTTTCGTGACTGCAGGGATGCATCTTCTTGATTCTCTTCTACGTGACTTTACCGAAAGAACCAAGAAGACAAGCCACTTGGTTGAGCTGCCATTTGTGGCGGGCGGGTCGCTTCTGACAAAGAGCTACACAGCTCAGTGGGGCCTCACCTGCTAAAATAATAAACTAGTTGGTGGTTTGATTACCCCCCTCTGTCTTTTGTACTAGAGTGGTGTTGCGGATCACTCTTTCTTTAACGCTGATTGATGCCTTGGGAGAGGTGGAAGTTACCCACACTTTACCCCCCTCCCCACACCACCTCTTCCACCGAGAAACTAACAATTTTTTCACTCTTTTTATTTTACCAGGTAAGGCCCGACTGAGCTATCCAGCTCTTTTCAGAAGCGATCTGGCTATCACGAATGACAACTCAAACAAGTGGCGGCTTATCATCATCATCACGTGGGAATGTAGAGCAACAGGCAAATACTCTGATGTCGATTCGAAATTTGGAGGGGAAAAATTGGAGGAGCCGGTGAAAAATCCACGCGACCACCACGGAGAGAGAGACACGCAAACTCCAAATATACAGCAGGCGTCAGGACATGGATTGAACCCACGACCACCTGTATACCAGGCAAGATAACATCTCGCCAACCATGGCACCATCTCGCCACCGTGACGTCCCGCCAGCGTGAAAGAGTAGGCCAAGAGACACCCGTACTGGACAGGCGCGCTTTTCGTCGAGAGCTTCCCCCTCGATAGCAGTAGCGTGAGCACGCCGTTGCAGGGCTGAGCCTTTAGCCGTGACAGGTGATGATGACTCAGCTGGACTTACTGGACCAACCGATGATGATGATGATGCTGCTGATGTCATCCCTGGTGGTTATCATAGCGAGGTTCATGGTGCACGTAAGTGTTTAACAAATATCCCCCGTTATAGCCTTTGATAAACTGTTGGGGCAAGTGCTGTTAGCGAGCAGCACTAATGAAAGCCGGAAGAGCACACGAGGGGGTGGGTGGCCAGCACCACACCCGGCCCTCTTTGTCTACAAGTGGCGATGTTTACCCACTGCAGCCAGATACTTATTTGAAGCTAAGTCGACCTAGGGGAGGCCCAGGACCGTTTAAGACAATCGTCACTGGTGTTGGCCTAGAGCGGGAATCGAACTCGGCTCGCTGGATTCATAGCGCAGCGCTAACCGCGACACTACCGCTCCCTATTGTCTTTAGCAAACACACACTCTTGTCTTTAGCACACAAACTCACTGCTACGCCGAGAGATGGAATCGGGAATCGAACGGATGTGTGCGCGTGTGCGTCGGTTGTGGGGAGCGGTGGTCCAGTGGTTAGCTGCACCACTGCTCACGACCACCAATACCAGTGACGTTCATGTGAACCGATCCTGGGCCTCCCCTAGGCCGACTCAGCATTTAAATGGGTACCTGGTGTGTAGTAAACATCGCCACTGGGGAGACAAATTGGGGCGGAGTTGCTGGCCACGCACCGACCTCGTGTGTCACAGTTCCGACTTTCGAAGGTGCTGATACTCGCTTCGAACAGCACTTGCCCCAAGTCTGGGGGGATCTTTGTCTGTGTGTACGAGCGTCGTGGTCCCAGATTTCCGAAAAACAAAAATCCCCCAAAATTCCCCCCGAATTTCGAGACCAGAAGCGACATTTTGGACTGGTCAGAATATTACCACGTGACGCAATGTGACGTCACGCTGCGTCGTGTGACGTCACTGCCATCTGCACGAGGACGCAGGGGTTAGTTTGCTCCGCGGCTGGAAGCCGTTGCAAAATATTCAATAAATATTTAGAAATTATAATTTTTATTATAATTTCTAGAGAATCAGAACATTTAAAATGCCAAATTCATACCTACCGTGAATGAGTTATTGCCTGCGTGTCAACGTGTGTGGAAGAACGGTGGTGCAGTGGTGAGCAGCACGCCACGGCAAACTCACGTTAGTTCCCTGTGACGTCACATCTTGAGAACAATCCGAACTGGTAGCCACAATCAGATCTCGATTTAAAGCTTTCGTGACTGCAGGGATTCATCTTCTTGGTTCTTTCAGTAAAGTCAGGTAGAAGAGAAGTAATAAAATAATAAAAATAAAACATAATAAAATAATTATCACGACGTTTCGGCCACAACGCAAGCAGCCGTCCTCAGGTGAAAACCAGGTCCGTCGAGGCGACAGAGTCAGACTCTGTTCACCTGAGGACGGCTGCTTGCGTTGTGGCCGAAACGTCGTGAGAATTATTTTATTATGTTTTATTTTTATTATTGTATTACTTCCCTTCTACGTGACTTTACCGACAGAACCAAGAACACAATCAGATCGTCCGAAATGTGTGTATGGGGCCCGATTGTCTAACATTTTTTTAAAATCATTTTTCGTTTGAATTCGAAATTCGGAAACATGACCCCGGCTGGCGATAGGTTTGAGTTTCCCAGTAAAAAAAGATGCGAATTGGCGGAATTTGATGAATTTAGAATGATTTGGGAAATGTTGTTTCGCTATCACAATCACGTCATCGCCCAAACAAGTGACGTCACTCAGCACCACGGAACCTCAACTGTGACGCCATTTCAAGTAACGTTATTCCGTGTGACGTCATTCCATGTGACTTCACACCGCGTGACGTCATTTCACGTCTGACGTCACATTTTCGCAACAATCATAATTTATAGGCTTTCACGACCAATGTTTTTCGTAATAAAGGTGTTATGGGTTAGATCGCGTAAATATCAGAGCCGATTTGCCAGTCAATTGCAGGATTATTCAATTGTCAGATAATTCTGGCAAATCGCCTGATGAAGCTGGTTGTAATTGCCAGCGGAAAGTCGCACTCCAACACACCGATGTGCTGAACTACTGACTAATTGGTCCGTTTTGTTTACGTGACAACCCTTACTAATTAGCTGTGTCGGGTTGTGGTGGTGGGTTAAACGGCACATTTATATTTACGCAATATTTCCCCAAAAAATATTTTATTATGAATTTACAGAGATTTTTTTGTAGATTATAAGCCGAACTTTCCTATTTTGCAACCCAATTATTTATTTATATTGTTATATATATTAAATGTTTTATTCCCGGAATTCTGGAACACATGACAAGCAACACACAGACCACAGACGCCCCATGTACACGCGCGTGTCTGTGTGGGACGCGTAATTTGCACATGAGCGCTGGGGCAACAACATCACCATCATCATTATCCTCATCAACATCATCATGATCGTCATCATCATCGTCGTCGTTATTATATCACTGCTTACGGAACAGTCAAGCACACACGATAAAAAAAACTTTGGGCCCGAGTAAATAATTCCATGGATTCTCCCACGGCCATCACCTCCACCACGTCAACACCGCAACAAAAACCCGCACAGCGAGACGTGGAATGAGTCGCATTTTACGGAATGGACTTGGGGTGAGGATTCCGGTGCCAGAAAAAAATCACCATTCCCCTTTTCAACGCCCACCGTGGGATCACGCATCTCATCAGCAGCATTGGTTCAACACAAGAAAGTTCTCCCCTAAACCAACTAGAATTTGTATTTTGTATTTTACCAGGTAATGCCCCACTGAGCTACGTAGCTCTTTTTAAGAAGCGACCTGGCTATCACGAATGACAGCTCAACGAAGTAGCTTATCATCATCACGTGGAAATTCATAGCCGAAGCCAAATCCTCTGAACGAGTGATGTTGATTCTAAATGTGGAGGGAAACACCGGACGGCTCGGAGAGAAATCCACGTGACCACAGAGAGAGACGAAGACTCCAAATAAACAGCAGCAGGTGCCAGGTTCGGGGTCGAACCCACAACCTCCTTCATACCAGTCAGGCTTTGCTCGAACAAATGCTGGTGAACAGTCAGATGCTTTCGGCAAGGACCGGTTTCGAGACTCAGTATCTCATCATCAGCTAAGTCAGGCTCGCTTGAACTAACGCTGGTGAACACGCCCGGGTGTTTGGAGGCAAAGTCTCTCTCTCTCTCTGTGTGAGATAAGGTTCCTCGTTGCTCGCAAAGCTCTCGAAACGATCGTTGAGCGCCGTTGTGGAGAATGTTACCGCCGAACTGAATGTCGCCTCCTCCCCATCCCCGTCTCTCCGCATGGAATTCGACTCTTCCATCTCCATCGACTTGGCTCGTGTTGGTATTATTATTATTATTACGTTACCGGGGGCACACAAAGATCGAAAACCGTCGCTGGCACCGACAAATGCTCACGGAAGCGACACAATATTCATATATAAACTCTTACAACAACCTTTTAATAAACGGACTAAATGTTTTCTTTATATATTTTAAGCGTAATTAAACCAGGATATTTTTTTGCGTGTGTTCACACAAGACGTGTAAATATTATGTTCACACCACCACCACCACCAATAACACAATGTTTGTTTGTATTTTTTGTTTCCTTAAATATTTCTCATTCGAAAAAAAAGTTTACGATGCAGCAATATTGCTTTAAAATTCACCAAAGGTTAACCTTACAAAAACTCACGCGCGGTAAACTTCGCCGGCCCGCTCGCCCGCCACGTCGCGCCTAAAGCCATAAAAATCACACGCGACGACACACACACACACATATATATGTAATACACGCGGTGTGTACATCACACGCAGGCTGCACATCACACGCGGTCTGTACGTCAGACACGGTCTGTACGTCACACGCGGTCTATACGTACGCGCTCTCTGTACGTCATACACGGTCTGTGCGTACACGCTGTCTGTACGTCATACACTGTCTGCGCGTACAAGCTGTCTGTACGTCATACACCTGTGGCAGCCCCCTCTGTATGGACGGTGAGAATCTCCCCAAAGAGAAATCCGCGCTGGATAAGGGGCATGGCCGCTGTGCGTGTGTACAGATACTGCGACCACCATCCCCAAACAAAAACACATTGCAGATTTTAGCATGGGTTGTTGTTGTTGTTGCAGCCGCGCTTCGTGACTCGTAAAATCCGCGAAGATTTATTTTATAGCGGATTTTAGGAGTCGGGCAGCCGCCCAACCTTTTAAAGCGACCGAGGATTTAAGGAGCGGTTTTGTGTTTTAAACCGCGCGCGGATTTCGGGAGTGGAAACGCCGCTGGCCTTTAGCGCTCGGGGCTTCAGAGGGGGTGGGTGAGGGGGGGGGCTGCTTGGCCCCCTGAGGGGGTGGCAGGGGGCGAGGTGGCGTTGGGGAGCTGGGGGGTTATCGCGGATTTAAGGAGTGGAGGGTTGATTGAATGGCGCATTTTCGGAGTGTCCCTGTACGTGTGCGTCTGTGGCGCTATTGGTCCAACGAAGATGAGTGTGCAGGACTTGGAGGAAACAGCTTTGGATCGATGTTTCGCGCTGGAGGATTGGCGGCCCTCTTCACGAAGCGCGTTCGTGGGGTTTGACATTCGCGCTCGTGGTTTTTGTTCTTGAACTCGTCCGAGGTTTCAATGCTGCAGATGCCAACGACGAGGAATATGACTCCTCATTAAACACTCCCCCTGGATCCACTTTTAAAACAGCTTTTGCTTCTCAAAAGCTGCTTGCCGGAGCTAGGATTTCCCTCGGGTCTGGTGGTGTGGGGGACGCGATGTGAGTGTCGCGGTTAGCGCGACGCTGCGCTACGAATGCAGCGCCACGAGTTCGATTCCCGCTCACGGCCACCAACACCAGTGACGATTATTTGAACCGATCCTGGGCCTCCCCTAGGTCAACTCAGCCTCAAATGAGTACCTGGTGCGGTGTGTAGTAGACATCGGCACTGGGGAGACAAAGGCGGCCGGGCGTTGTGCTGGCCACCCGCCCCCTCGTGTGCCGTATCTCGGCATTCATAATAAGTGCTGCTACTCGCTAACAGCACTTTCCCCAACAGCCTTTAAAAAACTACACGAGGGATCTTTACCTTTGTCTCTGTATCAGCGCAGCGAATAATGTGCGCGTGTTTGAGTCAATGCGTGTGTGCTTCTACACGTGTCTATATATACGTGTGAGTACACAAGTATGCATGTATATGTGCGTCTGTATGTATGCGTCAGTTGACCCATGGCACCTGGGTCTGCCCTGTGACCTCCTGCCAGCGGGCGTTCGACACGACACGTGGCCTCAACGTGCACCTAGCTTGGCACAGGCGCCGTGGTGACGTCACCGCCACTTAGTGGCGAATGCCGATTGTTGTTGTTGTGGTATGTATGCGGAGTGCCCATATATAAAAATATAAATATACTTCCACCACATAATATGTACACGCCTTATTTGCATATAATTGCATTTGGGAAGCCCAGGAATTATTATTATTATTACTGTCTACTCATCGATACTGCAGCGATAGACAATTCACGGGCAGTCATCCTGCCACCTGCACACGAAGCGATCCTCCTCCTTCACCTCCTTCCATTCGTCTCTTAAAGCCTCACCACCTCTTCTCCATCATCATCGCCCATTCCCATTCCCCTCCCCTCCTCCCCTCACCCCTCCAAATGCTCCCGGTCCCTCCCCCTCGAGCCCCTGCCGTGACCCCCCAAGGACCCGGCTGGTATCGGTCAACTCATTCTGCGGCCCTTTGCACTGCCCCTGCCACCAGTCACTCGATTTTTGTTACCGCTTTTAAATGTTGTTATGTATATAGCACGCGCGCGCCTTCAACGAAGGTGCCAGCGCTTTATACGTGAATATGTCAATAAATGCATACAAATAAGATAAAACTATAACTATTAAAACTATACTCTTTTTTGTATTTTAGCAGGTGAGGCCCAACTGAGCTACGTCGCTCTTTGTCAGGAGCGACGTGGCCAGATGGTGGCTCAACGAAGTGGCTCATCATTATCGTGTGGACATTTAAAGTGGCAGCCAAATACTCTGAACGCGTGATATTGATTCTAAATGTGGAGGGGGAAAGCTGTGCGACTGGGAGAAAAATCCAATTAACCATGGGGAGAGAGAGACACGCAAACTCCAAATATGCAGCTGGTGTCGTCAGGGTCTGGATCTCGAACCCACCGATTTGTTGTATACCAGGCGAGGTAGTTAACATCTCGCCACCAGATAGGATTTCTCACAATGGAATCTCTCAACAGGTGATCAGCGTTCACAATTAGAAGGCCAATGAGGTTACAAACGGATACTCGCCACGTGGGGACCTCGGGGCAAGGCACCGCCCATATTGGAAGTCTGTGACAAAGGTCTTCACACCTCTTTGGATTCCTCCCGCAGTCTAAATCAAGATTCCGATTCTGATTCATCCTCTCGCACCAGCAGCACCGCTGCCAATAACAGCGCCAGGCTCAGTCAATGGAGCTGTGATTGATGATGGTGGTGGTTCTGTAGAAGTTAAGTGGCGGTGGCGTAGCTGTTAGCGCACTGCCCTACGAACTCAGCGACCCGAGTTCGATTCCCGCTCACGCCACCAACACCAATGACGATTATCTGGACCGGTTCAGAGCCTCCCCGAGGTTGACTCAGCTTCAAATGAATACTTGATTGCGGTGTGTAAGCATCACCACTATGGAGACAAAGGCGGCTGGGCGTGTGGTGCTGGCCAGCCCACCCCCTCGTTTGCCGTGCCAGCCTTTGTAGGTGTTACTGCCTCATTGCACTTGGCCCAACAGGCTATACGGGGGCGTCGTTGTCGTTGTCGTTGTTTTTTGCGTGGTAGTTCTGTCGAAGTAAATGATGATTAAAAATTTGTTAACGCGCAGAAATTTCGTTCATTCTCCTCCCGAAGTATTCAGGATCTCGGGGGAAATACAGACTATGAATTAAATTATTTTAAAATTTTCCAGGTAAGGCCCACTGAGCTATTTATCTCTTTTCAGAAGCGACCTGGCTATCACAAATGATAGCTCAACGAAGTGGCTTATCATCACCATAACAGCAGCCAAAAACGCGTGATGTTGATTCTAAATGTAGAAAACCGGACGAACCCGGAGACAACTCCACGCGACCACGGGGAGAAAGAGACGCAAACTCCAAATATACAGCAGCAGCAGGCGTCAGGGTCGTAAACGAACCCACGACCTCCTGCATACCAGGCGAGGTAGTTAACATCTCCTAGCCACCGTGGCACTCAACGGATTTCTTCTGAAAAAGAGCTTCGTAGCTCAGCGGTGGGTCTTACCTGTTTAAATGTTTTAGTTGACATGATGGTTGTGGGTGGTGGTTGCCAGTTGTTAAGAAAACGTTTCAGCTCCCTGTGCAGTTTGCGCGATGCCTCTAGCGGATATTTGGTGGCAGAATGTTCGCCACAACAGTTTATATCTTTTTGTTTTAACTCCCTGCCGCCCCATCCACTCCAACTCGCGACGAACGTTGACGACTCCCTGCGACGTTTGGCCGCTCGAGTCTGGCGCCCGCGTCACGGAGCTCAATTACAATTGTTTTGCACTTTTTGCAGACCTCATCGCCTGCTAGGGAGCTGCTGGGCCTAAACCCCACAAAGCAAGCAGGTCCCAAGATTCCACATCTTCAAAGACACATCGCAATAATTACAACAACAATGATCTATCATAACGATGAAGTCCAAACTGGTAACCCAAAAACCCTTGACAAACTAAGAGCCGAGTTATTGCTCGGACAATAAATACGTAACATAATTATCGGAATAACGTTGTGCAAATGTATTTAATCTAATCACAAATTAAGCACAAACTCGAAAAAGACACACTCGCACGAGGAGAGACACTGACAGACACGAGCAAACACGGACAGACGACACACACACGGAGACAGAGATACAGAGAGAGACTCACACACACGGAGACACAGAGATACAGAGAGAGAGACTCATACACACGGAGACACAGAGATACAGAGAGAGACTCACACACACGGAGACGCAGAGATACAGAGAGAGACTCACACACACGGAGACACAGAGATACAGAGAGAGACTCACACACACGGAGACACAGAGATACAGAGAGAGACTCATACACACGGAGACACAGAGATACAGAGAGAGACTCACACACACGGAGACGCAGAGATACAGAGAGAGACTCACACACACGGAGACACAGAGATACAGAGAGAGACTCACACACACGGAGACGCAGAGATACAGAGAGAGACTCACACACACGGAGACATAGAGATACAGAGAGAGACTCACACACACGGAGACACAGAGATACAGAGAGAGACTCACACACACGGAGACAGAGATACAGAGAGAGACTCACACACACGGAGACACAGAGATACAGAGAGAGAGACTCACACACACGGAGACGCAGAGATACAGAGAGAGACTCACACACAACCACACGGAGACACAGAGATACAGAGAGAGACTCACACACACGGAGACGCAGAGATACAGAGAGAGACTCACACACACGGAGACATAGAGATACAGAGAGAGACTCACACACACGGAGACACAGAGATACAGAGAGAGACTCACACACACGGAGACAGAGATACAGAGAGAGACTCACACACACGGAGACACAGAGATACAGAGAGAGAGACTCACACACACGGAGACGCAGAGATACAGAGAGAGACTCACACACACGGAGACACAGCGATACAGAGAGAGAGACTCACACACACGGAGACACAGAGATACAGAGAGAGACTCACACACACGGAGACGCAGAGATACAGAGAGAGACTCACACACACGGAGACACAGAGATACAGAGAGAGACTCACACACACGGAGACGCAGAGATACAGAGAGAGACTCACACACACGGAGACACAGAGATACAGAGAGAGACTCACACACACGGAGACACAGAGATACAGAGAGAGACTCACACACACGGAGACACAGAGATACAGAGAGAGACTCACACACACGGAGACGCAGAGATACAGAGAGAGACTCACACACACGGAGACACAGAGATACAGAGAGAGACTCACACACACGGAGACACAGAGATACAGGGAGACACTTGCACGGACACACGGGACACACACGGACAGACGACGCTCTTAGAATCCTCGCCGCCAGTCTCTGTATTGTAAGACCGTTGACAGGATTCTACCGTCACCAACATCAGCACGATGGTCATCATTCCCACCATCATCATCAGCCTCCTCCGCGACTCCGATTCTACCACCGCAGCCACCTCTGACGACGCTGCGATGTGTAAGGGTCCACGTGGCACACAAAGACTTAGAGCCACGACCACCAACGGACACAATCAAAATAATAATCATCATTATACCGAATCTGACTACCACCATTCAACCTCGAAAACACGAAACCAAAATGACCGTGTTGCTGTAATTAACAGGGCCGCCGCTGCCGCCTCCTCCACCACCAGTGCGGTTAGTGGCGCATTGCTGCCGCCGCCGTCATGATGATTATAATGATCATCATTAATAATGATGTATTATTGTTACCGTTCTTATTTGTTTAAACCACGACTGGTATTTTGAAATGAAATCACCGAACCGGCCGGGTTTTTGAGAAACCGAAGCCGAGACGATTTGTTGGCGTTGATGTTTGGAAATCTCGCGGTGGAGTGGCGTCGTTCGACCATCTCGCCACCATGGGGGTGCCACGCTTGCCAGGCGCTGTTAACTACCTCGCCTGCCGTACAGGTGGAGGCTGTGTATTTGGATTCTGCGCCTCTCTCTCCACGTGGTCGCGTGTAGTTTTCTCCGGGTCCTCAGTTTCTCCCATCCCCCCCCCCCCCCCCCACATTTAGAATCAACATCACGCGTTTTTGGCTGCAGTGATAAATTCCGCGTGATGATGATGATGATGATGAGAAGCCACTTCGTTGAACTATCATTTGTGATGGCCTGGCCGCTTCTGAAAAAGAGCAACTAGATCGCCTTACCTGGTCAAATAAAAAAATAGTTTAAAAGTGTAACGCACGATATATGTGCGTTTGTATGTGGAATGTATGTCGCGCACCATACATTGCCAATCATGCTCATGGGAGGTGCGGGGGCCAAACACCAAACTAAAAACACAACAATCCGTTCCGAAGAAATCATTTTCCAATCTATGTGAGTCTGTGGGTCTATGTGTGAGTCTCTGAGTCTCTGTATGAGTCCATGGGTTTCTATGTGAGTCTGTGGGTCTATGCGTGAGTTTGTGGGTCTCTGTATGAGTCTATTGGTTTCTATATGAGTCTGTGGGTCTCGATGTGAGTCTGTGGGTCTCTGTGTGAGTCTGTGGGTCTCTGTCTAGGTCTGTGGGTCCGTGTAAGTCTGTGGGTCTCGATGAATGTATGTATCTTGCACTTCGAGGAGGGGAGCGGTGCAGAAAAGTGTTGCGGAATCCCGCTGTAGTTTCCGTGACGTGTATCCACATACTCCGATAAATGTGCCCGACAGAGACGTGCCAGAATGTGGTTGTCTCTGTTCGCTTGCTCGATCTTCGGATTTGATCGCAACAGATGGCGGCACTGTGTGGCGCAAGCCGCGTCTGTACGAAGGCAGGCCACGTCGACGACATTGAGACGAATGATGACAATACGACGACTGCTATCATGATACACGAAGCTACTCTTTACCCAGCAAGTCCACGCAGAGTCCCCAAGATATCTGCTACACGAGGGTCCTTGCTACATTGGGATGTTCGATCAAACACGGTCATGGGAAGGTGAAACACGGCCATCGGGCAACCCACGGATCCTACAAATCCACCGTCGCCACCACCAGCCACCACCACTACCACCCGCCACTACTACCATCACCACCGCACTACAGCCTCTCCCGAGTGGCCACGCGTTCCTCCCCATCCGGGACTCCTCATCTGGCTGTGCCGATGTCCTTGTACTGGCAGAGGAGCAGGCGCTTGAACGTCTTCTTGAAGGCGGCGTTGCAGAGCGCGTAGCACGCGGGGTTGATGGTGCTGTTGATGTAGCAGAGCCAGTAGCCGATGATCCACACGGCGGCGGGCACGCAGCGGTCGCAGAACGTGGTGATGAGCACCATGACGTTGTAGGGTGTCCACGTGATGATGAACGCCAGCAGGATGGCGAAGATGGTGCGGGTCACCTTCCGCTCGCGCGCGGCCGCCTGCCGCTGCTTCTTCTTCTTCCCGGCGCCGCTCTTTCCGCCGAGCGCCTGCCCGACTTGCTTCCCGACGTCCGCCTGACGTTGCTGCTGCTGCTGATGCTGCTGTTGTTGCCTCGGCTGCAGTTGCTGCTGCTGTTGCTGCTGCTGCTGCTGTTGCCGCCGCTGTCGTTTGGAAGCGCCGCTGCTCACCGCCCCGTCCGTTCCATCGCCGTTGCTCGCCGAGGCTGCCGCTGCCGCGGTGACGTTGACGTTGGTGGCAGCGGCTACGGAGGCGGAGGAGAAGGAGGACGAGGACGTGGTGGTGGTGGTGGCCGCGGTGGTGGCCGCGGTGGCGCTGCCGGTGCTCGTGGTGGTGGCCGCGTCGCTGCTGCCGCCGCTTGCCACCGGCGGCGTCGTATCGATGACCGTCAGGCACGTGGCGTTGCTGCCGCCCGCGCAGCGCGTCACGGCGCGCGGCGCGGACGCGTCCCCCGTGGCCGCCTCGTCCTCCTCCTCCTCCTCGGGCGTCGAGTCGTCGTCGTCGTCCTCCTCGTCGTCGTCTTCCTCGTCGCACAGCTCGGGACCCTTCTTGGAACTCGGCGTCTGCGAACTCGACTCCGAGGTCTCCTTCTCCCCGTCGCACCTCCCCTCGCCGGTAGCCGCGGCAGCAGCAGCAGCAGCCGCCTCCTCCTCATCCACCACCATCACCACCACCACCGCCGCCGACTCCTTCTCCTCCTCCTCCTCGGCGTGTCGCTTGCAGGAGGCCTCCAGCACGAGCAGCCCGTTGTTGTCGGCGTTCTTCATCACAACCACAGCCGTCGCGTCCGACACCTTCGACTTCACGCAGCCACTACCACCACCACCACCGCAGCCAACACCACCACCACCGCCACCACCACCACAGCCACCACCACCACCGCAGCGCTCCGTCACCAACCGCCGCGTCAGCCTGAGCCGCGAGAGGATCGCGTAGCGGCCAGGCTGAGCACCACCGCCACCGCGTCCCGACGCCTTCCTCCCCATCTCGCCGCTCAGCATCTTGCCGATGGCGTCCGCCTTCCCGCGCCTCGTCCTGCGACTCTTCCCGCGGCGTCCCACGCGGCTCCTGCTCGCCCGGGACACGCGCGCGTACAGCGCGATCATGATGGCCACGGGCAGGTAGAAGGCGGCGATGGCCGTGCCGAAGGTGGCGGCGGGGTTGGACAGGAACTGGATGCTGCATTCGCCGTCGGGCACGGTGCGCTCGCCCACGATGTGCTGCCAGAAGAGGATCGCGGGCGCCCAGAGCACGAAGGAGAGCGCCCAGGCGCCGGCGATCATGCAGCCCGCCGTGCGGGTGGTGCGGCGGGTCGGGTAGGCGAGCGGCTTGGTGACGCAGAAGTAGCGGTCGAAGCTGATGATGAGCAGGTTCATGACGGAGGCGTTGCTCGCCACGTAGTCGAGGGCGAGCCACAGGTCGCAGACGAGCGCGCCCAGGGGCCAGCGGCCCGCGATGATGTAGAGGGTGTAGAGGTTCATGGAGAAGGCGCCGATGAAGAAGTCGGCGCACGCCAGGCTGAAGAGGAAGTAGTTGTTGACCGTCTGCAGCTGGCGGTTCACCTTCGGGAATCGGAATCAGCGGAATGTTGGTTTAGACTGCAGCAGGAGGAATCCGGTGAGCAGCGAAGCTCTTTACTTTTTGTTAAACAGATGTCCAGTAAGGGGGGCAGCAGGGGTAAGAGCGTTACAACAACAACAACAAATAATACACAAACACGATCGGAGTGCACAATACAGGAAAGGCAAATAAATAACAGCTAAAACATACAAATTACACTCAAACTTCCCCATCCTACCGGGCAGAGCCCACTGAGCTATGAACTCACTTTTCAGACGCGACCTGGCTATCACAATGATAGCTCAACAACGTGGCTTACCACCATCGTTTGGAAATTAATATGAGCCCAAATAATCTGAATGGTCCATATAATCTGATCAATCCGAGTCATGTGAATAATCCGAATCATCTAAATAACCCATCCATGCATGTTTCACCTTGATGGAGACCATGACGAGGATGTTGCTCACCACGGTGACGAGGCTCAGTGAGCCCGTCACCATGGCGATGAGGATCACCTCGAAGGTCTGGTAGGGACCGCCCGTCGCCGTCGCCATCGCCAGCGACGTGCCCGCGGTGCCGTTGACGGCCGCGTCCACGGGCAGGGAACCGTTGCTGGTGTTGGCGGACCCATAGGGACCCGGGTCGCCCAACAGAGTGAGGTTCTCCATGATGTTGATGAGATGATCGGGGAGATGTCTTCTGATGATGATGGTGGTGGTGGTGGTGGTGATGGCTATGATAACGACAATGATGATGGTGGTGGTGATGTTGAAGCCAGTCCTGTGGATAGAGAGAAGACGAGATGGAGGTGGGTGCGTTATTTCTCGAAAGGATTTGTCTTCAGTCTCCAACAGGGTTGACAAGCATTCGAGAAGGAGCTCCTGCCTGTGGGGTCACGGCGGCTGCCTGTGGGGTCACGGCGGCACCCGTATGGACGATCACAGTCTCCTAGAACGCGGTGGTAGTTGCGTTCCTGAAACACACCACGTTATGGAAAGATCACGTTGTAACAACCATTGATTCAATGGGAATTAAGGTGTTAGGGGGTACAGTATAGTGGAGTGTATATTAGTGTAGCGTATTGTTTACTAGTGTATAGCGTGGCGGTGTAATGTATGGTGTAGCGTATAGTGTTGTGTATAGTGTATTATATAGTAGTGTTATCTATAGTAGTGCATGTCTGTAGTGGTTTGTGTGTGTGTGCTGAACTTATTTCGCAATATATGTAGCCAACCATGCTGATCGGGGGTACGAAGGCTGTGAAGAGTTGGCAGGATCCTGCTGACAAAGTCATTCGACTCGGTGAGTCGTTTTTGGGTAGCACAAGTGGAATCGTAGCAGTAATAATAACAACGATATTATTATTACGAGTAATGTAATACAATGTACGAAGTGTCACCCATTGTATTTGAATGTCACGCTGCATGCGATCATTCATCCTCGCAGAGCGAGGGGCGATTGTGATCGTCGCTGCCCTTCTCGACACACAGAGTCCCTCTCTTCTCTCGCTCTCTCTGCCTCTCTCTTTGTCTCTCTCCCTGTCTCTCTCCCTGTCTCTGTCTCTCTTTGTCTCTCTCCCTGTCTCTCTCCCTGTCTCTGTCTCTCTTTGTCTCTCTCCCTGTCTCTCTCCCTGTCTCTGTTTCTCTTTGTCTCTCTCCCTGTGTCTCCGTCTCCCTGTCTCTCTGTCTCTCTGTCTCACTGTCTCTCTGTCTCTGTCTCTCTCCCTGTCTCTGTCTCTCTGTGTCTCTGTGTCTCTCTGTGTCTCTGTGTCTCTCTGTGTCTCTGTCTCTCTGTCTCTCTGTGTCTCTGTCTCTCTGTCTATCTGTCTCTTTGTGTCTCTGTCTCTCTGTCTCCCTGTGTCTCTCTCCATGTCTGTGTCTCCCTGTCTCTGTCTCTCTGTCTCTCGACGGCGCGTTCGTTGGCCCCTGCACGGGGGTCAGGGCAGGCTGAGGAGAGGCGTGGAGGAAGGGAGGGAGGGGGGGAGGGAGGGGGGGAGGGGGGAGGGAGGGAGGGGGGAGCGCCTCTCAGTTTCCCCGGGGCGAGCGGCGCGCATCGTCACCCAGGGGTCGCGCGCTGCCAATTACAGAGGTCAGGAGGCAGCAGGCCGAGGTGAGCCCGCTTAGTTAGAGCCGCGCACTCGGGGAGAGGGCAGCGTGCGGCGGGGGGGGGGAGACGGGGGATGGAGACGGAGGGGGAGGCGGTGGGGGGTAAGGAAAGACGGGGGTGGTGGGGGGGGCATGGTGGGGGGGACGATGGAGGGTGGGAGAAGAGACGGGGGGTGGTGGGGGGGAGACAGTAGGGGGGGGGGGGGAGACGGTATTGGGGGAGGAGTCTCTGGGGGGGAGAGGGGAGACGGGTGGGGGGAGCAGACAGTGGGGGCAAGACGAGGGGGGAGACGGGGGGAGGCTAGACGGGGGGGGGGGGGGGGTACAGACACTGGGTGATGTCTGCTCACAAGGGGCTCACGAGGGGCTCACAGGCAGTGGGGGTGCGGCTGCCCCCCCCCCTTCTCTCCCACGTGGCCCGGCAGCCTGCCGCTCTTTGGCTGCCCCCTTTACAGGCATCCGGGTTTATTTTAAACAAAACTTAAATTTTAAACGTAATTTAATAGCAAAAATAATAATACATTATATTAAATGTGAGAGGGAATGGAGTCACTATGAGATGTCTTGGTGACGACAAAATATACAACAAACTGTTCTGTAAAAGATTACCTAAAGTGGACAGAAACTCAATACACGCAATGATGAAAACGAATAAAAGGTGTTTACCCCTCGAGCAATAAACCAGAATGTGCTACTACCCCTATCACTACCCCTATCACTACCCCTATCACTACCCCTATCACTACCCCAACCCCCATCACTACCCCTATCACTACCCCTATCACTACCCCTATCACTACCCAACCCCTATCACTACCCCAACCCCCATCACTACCCCTATCACTACCCTTATCACTACCCCTATCACTACCCAACCCCTATCACCACCCCAACCCCTATCAGTACCCCTATCACTACCCCTATCACTACCCCTATCACTACCCAACCCCCATCACTACCCCAACCCCCATCACTACCCCAACCCCTATCACTACCCCAACCCCTATCACTACCCCAACCCCTATCACCACCCCAACCCCTATCAGTACCCCTATCACTACCCCTATCACTACCCCTATCACTACCCAACCCCCATCACTACCCCAACCCCCTTCACTACCCCTATCACTACCCCTATCACTACCCAACCCCTATCACCACCCCAACCCCTATCAGTACCCCTATCACTACCCCAACCCCTATCACTAGCCCTATCACTACCCCAACCCCTATCACTACCCCTATCACTACCCCTATCACTACCCAACCCCTATCACCACCCCAACCCCTATCAGTACCCCTATCACTACCCCAACCCCTATCACTAGCCCTATCACCACCCCAACCCCTATCAGTACCCCTATCACTACCCCAACCCCTATCACTACCCCTATCACTACCCAACCCCTATCACTACCCCAACCCCTATCACTACCCCTATCACTACCCCTATCACTACCCCTATCACTACCCAACCCCTATCACTAACCAGCCCCTATCACTACCCCAACCCCCATCACTACCCCAACCCCTATCACTACCCCAACCCCTATCACTACCCCAACCCCTATCACTACCCCAACCCCTATCACTACCCCCAACTCGATCACTACCCCAACCCCTATCACTACCCCCAACTCTATCACTACCAAACGCCTATTAGTACCTCAACCCCTCTCACTACACCTATCACTACCCCAACCCCTATTACTACCCCAACCCTTATCACTACCCCAACCCCTATCACTACCCAACCCCTATCACTACCCCCAACTCGATCACTACCCCTATCACTACCCAACCCCTATCACTACCCAACCCCTATCACTACCCCCAACTCTATCACTACCCTATTAGTACCTCAACCCCTCTCACTACCCCTCACTACCCCTATCACTACCCCTACCCCTCACTACCCCTATTGATAAACCGACCCATATCACGATCCCTGCCCCAACCCCTCCTCACTCCCAACTGCCCTCCTGTCACCATGAGTCCACCACCACTTTTAATAACAACCCACCCACCCTTTACTGTCATCACGAGCATCTCACGTACAAGATCATTGCTGTAAAGCGACTCGGATTAAGGCGGTGGTATATACACTTGTAAACGATCATATTTCAACAGTCGCATAGAGAAGATAATGATTTAGATGGCAGGGAGCGTGCTACAAGGGTTGAGTGACAGTGCTGGAGGAGTACTTTACGGAGGGGGTCACTCAGGGGCTAGAGGGGAGGGACGGGAATGAGTGGAGGGGGAGGGAAGAGGAAGGGAGTGGCGATGATGGAGAAGAGGTGGTGAGGCTTTAAGAGAGGAACGGAAGGAGGTTGAGGAGGGGACTGCTTCATGTACAGGGGCAGTGTTTAGTTTATAGGTAGCAGTGCAGAGTCTATGGGCAGTGTTTAGTTTATGGGCAGTGCAGAGTCTATGGGCAGTGTTTAGTTTATAGGTAGCAGTGCAGAGTATATGGGCAGTGTTTAGTTTATGGGCAGTGTTGAGTCTATGGGC
This sequence comes from Lethenteron reissneri, assembly GCF_015708825.2. Lineage (NCBI taxonomy): Eukaryota > Metazoa > Chordata > Hyperoartia > Petromyzontiformes > Petromyzontidae > Lethenteron > Lethenteron reissneri. Next base: position 919,186 of record NC_083846.1, read on the forward strand.
AGTGTTTAGTTTATGGGCAGTGCTGAGTCTATGGGTAGTGTTGAGTCTATGGGTAGTGTTGAGTCTATGTGCAGTGTTTAGTTTATAGGTAGCAGTGCAGAGTCTATGGGCAGTGTTTAGTTTATGGGCAGTGTTGAGTCTATGGGTAGTGTTGAGTCTATGGGTAGTGTTGAGTCTATGTGCAGTGTTTAGTTTATGGGCAGTGTTGAGTCTATGGGTATTGTTGAGTCTATGGGTAGTGTTTAGTTTATGGGCAGTGTTGAGTCTATGGGCAGTGTTGAGTTTATGGGCAGTGCTGAGTCTATGGGTAGTGTTGAGTCTATGGGTAGTGTTGAGTCTATGGGCAGTGTTGAGTCTATGGGTAGTGTTGAGTCTATGGGTAGTGTTGAGTCTATGGGTAGTGTTGAGTCTATGGGTAATGTTGAGTCTATGGGCAGTGTTGAGTCTATGGGTAGTGTTGAGTCTATGGGTAGTGTTGAGTCTATGGGCAGTGCTGAGTCTATGGGTAGTGTTGAGTCTATGGGTAGTGTTGAGTCTATGGGCAGTGCTGAGTCTATGGGTAGTGTTGAGTCTATGGGCAGTGTTGAGTCTATGGGCAGTGCTGAGTCTATGTGCAGTGCTGAGTCTATGGGTAGTGTTGAGTCTATGGGCAGTGTTGAGTCTATGGGCAGTGCTGAGTCTATGGGTAGTGTTGAGTCTATGGGCAGTGTTGAGTCTATGGGCAGTGTTGAGTCTATGGGCAGTGCTGAGTCTATGGGTAGTGTTGAGTCTATGGGCAGTGTTGAGTCTATGGGCAGTGCTGAGTCTATGGGTAGTGTTGAGTCTATGGGCAGTGTTGAGTCTATGGGCAGTGTTGAGTCTATGGGCAGTGCTGAGTCTATGGGTAGTGTTGAGTCTATGGGCAGTGTTGAGTCTATGGGCAGTGCTGAGTCTATGGGCAGTGCTGAGTCTATGGGCAGTGTTGAGTCTATGGGCAGTGCTGAGTCTATGGGCAGTGCTGAGTCTATGGGCAGTGCTGAGTCTATGGGCAATGTTAAGCCTACGAGCAGTGTTGAGTCGCAGTGTTGAGTCTATGGGCAGTGCTACTCAATGTACAGGGGGTTTTATTCCAGTGGAGGGGTGCTAGGAGGGATATTTGAAGTTCGTTTTCAAGCAGAGACGACGCGTACTACATTCTTTGCACCCGCAGGATTAACCATGGCGTCCATTTTTGTATTCGAACCGCGAACCTCTGCAACAAGGAGCCCCCCCTCCACCCCGCGTCACCGCCCCATCTCTACCTGCATCTCACAACGTTGCGAACAAAGATCCGTTATGTGTGCAAGTATCATCTTCGTGACACACGCAGCACGCACAGCACGCACACAACACATCGAGATTGGTGTCATTCACCAAAATCGATGCCGCCATCAGCAGCCGTCGCCCCTCTCCCTCCCCGGTGATCACGGACGGCGCTCGCTCGCCTCCCATTCTCCCCCCTCCTCTCGCGCTCGTCGCTTTACAAACTTTGGGCAACGCAGATCGCTCGCGAGTGCCCCCCCCCCTCTCTCTCTCGAGGGGCCGCGCGATCGATCGGAATCACGGGTTTCACACTCGCCCGCCGACTCGGGAGGCGCCGTGTGCGACGATGGGACACATGGCCCCGTCACTTCTCTCACTTTCCTTGTGTGTTTCGCTTCTTTTCCTTGCCCCGCACCTACGATTAGCGCGGTTAGCTACTGACGGTGCGAAAGAAGTTCCACACATATACACGACTTTACACTACACTATGATACACTACACTATACACTATACTATGATACACTACACTATACACTACACTATGATACACTACTATACACTACGGCACATGGATTCTTCTTCTTGGTTCTTTCGGTAAAGTCACTTAGAATGGAAATAATAAAATAATAAAATAAAAATAAAACATAATAAGATAATTATAACGACGTTTCGGCCACAACGCAAGCAGCCGTCATCAGGTGAAGACCAGGTCTGTCGGGGAGACAGCGTGACCTGAGGACGGCTGCTTGCATTGTGGCCGAAACGTCGTGATAATTATCTTATTATGTTTTATTTTTATTATTTTACTATTTCCATTCTACGTGACTTTACCGAAAGAACCAAGAAGATGAATCCCTGCAGTCACGAAAGCTTTAAATCGAAATGCACACGCATTGTTTTATGTTGTTGTTTAGCCGTTCTGTTTCACGCATTCAAATGAACGTCCGTCTGTGTCGCGAGGTCACGATCACTGCGGTGGTGGTCTTCTTCTTCTCGTACCTTCCTACGGATGATGCAGATTGCAGAGCAACACGAACAATTCACACATCCAGGTGGTCAAGGCAGAAAGCGGCGTGAGGAGCGGCGGAGTGTATCGCTGTGATGTCTCCTTTGTGCTTGTGGATCGAGGCATTGCGTTATACGGTCTGTTCTGGATGACCACAGTCGGCACACGACTGGAGACGACTTAACATAATTCATTTAGTGCATAAGGCTTCCGCATCTGCTGCCATGGTCTGTGCAGTGGATGCAGTTTAGGATGGACCGTGAGTTTCATGTAAGATCCAACCTATAAACCCAGGCGTCTTCTGCGTTGGGTCTTTCTGTTGTAGCCATGGTCAGAGAGGGAAACCAACCTTCATCAAGTGTGAAGTTGCGTTGCTAGCGGCGCCGTGCCGCAGTGGCGAGGTGCTAACTACGTCGCCTCGTATGCAGGGGGTTGTTGCCTCGATCCCAACCCTGACGCATGCTGTAGATTTGGAGTTTGCGTGTCCTCCAGGTCCTCCGATATTTCTCTCCACATTTAGAATCAACATCACGCGTGCAGAGTCTTTGGCTGCTGCTATAAATGCCCACGTGATCAGCCACTTCGTTGAGCTATCATTTCTGACCAGATCGCTTTTGAAAAAGAGCTAAATAGTTCAGTGGGCCTTACCTTGTAAAACAAAAAAATGGTTTAGTTTGAATAGTTTTCGGTTTATTTGTATGTATTTTATGTATTTGTTTTATATATGTTTGTATAGAGCGCTGCCACCTTTACTCAAGGCGCGCGCGTGCTACATAACACAATTTAAAAACGGCAACAAAAATCGAGTGACTGATGGCAGGGCAGTGCAAATGGCTCAATAAAAGTTATATTTGAACTGCGAATGTCTGCATAACGAGTGGCGAACGTGGGAGCGCCTGCCTATGGCAGTATCAGCAGTAGTATCAGCATCGGCAAAATCAGCAGCAGTATCAGCAGAGTGGCAGCATCATCGCCAGTTTATATTTATATATCGACTCGCTATAACCTCGCGACGCCGCGTCCGCTCTCACTGGGCCAGGGGCCCGGGATGACGAGCGGGGAAGCGGAGTAATTCCGTCCATGCACGACAGGGAGATTCGCTCACGGCCCTTCCCCTGGAATAGACGATGAGAGAGTCGCCTTGCAGATCTACCAACCGGCTCGCCATTGAGTCTGCCGGATCGTTCTGCGCTCTGCGCGTCAATGAGTCGGCTCCCGACCCCTATGCTCTGTGGCTCGTCGTCAAGGGTCCTGGCTGCACTCCGACCACGCATCGGCCAGGCGACCCGGTCTGTGCACAGCACTTGCGACGTTCCTCGCCAATAATACAGTGACGACGAAGACGGCGGTTTCTAATTTGAAGGCAACGCATTCTCCCGGTCTGCCGTCTGAGTTTGATCAACCTGGAACCGATGCAGAACTCGAGACCCTGCCAACAACGTCGAGGGCAGAGGTGTCGATTGCACGACTGCCAAATAAGACATCGCCGCTCAACTACATCCACGCGTCGATTCTCAAATCACGCTCGGACGTTGCTTGCGCCGCTGATTGTCCACCTGGAAAATCTTTCGTTCAGCGAAGGGCTGTTGCAGCCGTTGTGCCGGAAGTTCCGCAGCACTGAAACAGCTCTGCTAAAGATCACCGATTACTTCTACAAGGGCATGGATGACCGGTGTGCCGCAGCGTTGGTTAGCCACGATCTCTCAGCCGCCTTCGACGCCATCGACCATGAGATATTCATTGTGTGGCTAAGGTCAAGGTTCGTTAAGCTGGACGACGAACAGTCATCGCCTATCCCGTGCAGTCGAAACGTCGTGAGAATTTGTATTGTTTTATATAAATTTTATTTTATTATTTCCCTTCTACGTGACTTTTACCGAAAGAACTAAACTATTGTTTATTTTACCAGGGAAGGCCCACTGTGCTATGGAGCTCTTTTTCAGAAGCGACCTGGCTATCATAAGTGATAGCTCAACGAAGTGGCTTGTCATCATCATCATCACGTGAAAATTTATAGGAGCAGACAAATACTCCAAACGCGTGACGTTGATTCTAAATGTGGAGGGAAAAAACTGGAGGAACCGGACAGAGACTCCACACCACCAAGGTGAGAGCGCGAGACCGACACGCACACTCCAAATATACAGCAACATTATTGTTGGGATCGAACCCATAGGATCTCCTGCAAAGCAAGCGAGGTAGTTGACATCTTCTAGCCACCGCGGCGAGATGTTAACCAGGGCGGCCCGCCCTGTTCGAATCGAGAGCCTCTGCCACCCACCCCGGCAAAACGATGAATGAAGTCACGGAGCCAATGTTCTCTAAACGTCAGATTTACACGCGGCGCGCCCTACCCCTCACCACCCCACCCGCTCTCGGGCTTCTGCTGAGCGAGTGAATAATTACAGCGCCCTGATGGCATTTTAATCCCCTATTGACGAGGAAACAAAATCCATTAACGAGGACTCTCACTGCGGCCTGCGCCGCGACCACGCAGCAATGGCGAGCTCGAATCGCAGACGCCATCCTCCACAATGTGCCCATATAAACCTCGTCCTCCCTCTCCAAGCGTGTACGTATGTGTTGAACTTCTTTCGCACCGTACGACAGCGACCGGAGACCGCAACCTGTCGCAACGTGTCACGGTTCGAAGCTTGCAGGCCACCCTGATGAATATATGTGCGTATGTTGAACATCTATCGCACCACCGTATGTAGCCGACCGTGATAATCGGAGATGTGTGGAGAAAGACAATAAACTAAACAAAAAAAGCACTTCGAAAGAAATTGGTTTTCAATTTAGTATAGTGGTGTAGTGTATGGTGGTGTAGTGTATGGTGGTGTAGTGTATAGTGGTGTAGTGTATAGTCGTGTATATGTGTTGAACTTCTTTCGCACCATACATAGACATCCATGCTAATCGGAGGTGCGGGGGAAGGACACCAATCTAAACACCAAAAGCAGCTCTAGAGGAAATTAGTTTTCCACTTCGATTATTTGAAATTGCATATCTCCAGTGGCGTCCTAATATCGGAAGGAAGAGCGTTCCAGACAATCGCAAAAACGCATCTGAATGCGTGCGATACAGTGGTCGTCTTCTTTCAATGGTTAACCAACACACCCAGCCACCCATCCACTATCCACTCAGCCATCTAAACCACAACCCATCCAGCCAGCCACCCATCCACTATCCACTCAGCCATCTAAACCACTACCCAGCCAGCCAGCCACCCGACCCTCTACCCAGCCACTCAAACCGCGACCCACCCAGTAACAACCCAGGCACCACCCAGCCACCCACCCACACACTACCCACACACTACCCACCCACTTCCCATCCAGCCACCCACCCACACACTACCCACCCACTTCCCATCCAGCCACCCACCCACACACTACCCACACAGCCACCCACCCAGCCACCCACCAAGCCACTACCGACCCAGCCACTCATCCATCCACCCTGCCACCCACGAATCTCACGCACACCACCCATCTCGCCCAGCCATCCACTCTCCTGCACCACACATCCACCCACACATCCACCCACACATCCCAACTACTGCCACTCACCCTGCCAAGCACCTCACGCATCCGTCCATTCACACCGAGGCACCGCACATATCAACGCGCGCTCATGAATCTCTGCTCACGGCTGTGATGGAGTGGCGCTCTGTGGCGGGATCTGTATGTGTGTGCACTTCTTTCATACCGCACGTAGCCAACCGCTCTAATCGGAGGTGTGGGGTGGGGGTGGTGGGGGAGAGCGGTGGGGTAGCGGTGAGCGCGCTGCACAGGAACCCGGCGACCCGAGTCCGAATCCCGTTCACCCCCAACAGCGGTGACGATCATCTGAACCGGTCCGACGCCTCCCCTAGGTCGAGTCAGCCTCAAATGAGTACCTGGTACGGTGTGTAGTAAACATCGCCACTGGAGAGATAAAGGCGGCCGGGCGTGGTGCTGGTCACCCACCCCCTCGTCGGCCTTCATAGGTAATGCTCGCTGACAGCACTTGCCCCGACAGTCTGTTTCGGCTAAATGGGGGATCTTTGTTTTGGGGTGGGGAGGGTGGGGGTGGAGTTGGATGGGCGGGGTGGGGGAGGGTGGAGTGGGTGGGTGGGTGGAGGGGGTGGGGGAGGGTGGAGTGGGTGGGTGAGTGGAGGGGGTGGGTGGGTGGTTGGAGGGGGTGGGGGAGGGTGGGGTGAGTGGGTGGGTAGAGGGGGTGGAAGAGGGTGGAGTGAGTGGGTGGGTGGGTGGAGGGGGTGGGGGAGAGTGGAGTGGGTGGGTGGGTAGAGGGGGTGGGGGAGGGTGGAGTGTGTGGGTGGGTGGAGGGGGTTGTTTGATCTCCAGATTCCCAACGGCACGCAATCACCGCATGGTCTCGGTGTGGGAGGCGCGCGATGAACGCGGTGGTGGAGGGGGTGGGGGCAAGGAGGGTGGGGGGCAAGGAGGGTGGGGGGCAAGGAGGGTGGGGGGCAAGGAGGTTGGGGGGCAAGGAGGTTGGGGGGCAAGGTGGCGGAAGTGATTCGAATCGGAATCTTTGTTACCGACTGGAGGAGGATTCCGATGAGCTATGAAGCAATTTTCATCGATGTCCAGTCGTGACACGGGGTGAGAACGTTACACAACAAACAGTACAAAAACACGAGAGGAGTGCAAAGTGTAGGAAAAGTAAACATATCACTTCAAAATATTAAAATACAACTTAACACGTAGCAGGCTTTCGCGACCAATATAATCCGTAATTCAGTTTCTTTGGGTTAGATCACGTGAATGTGAATGTGTCGGTAACTCCGCCATCAGCCGACAGCCAATTAGCCAGGGTCGTCACGTAAACAGAACGTGGCAATTCGTTACTAGTACAGCACTAGTGTGTAGTAGTGTAGTGTGTAGTGCAGTGTATAGTGTAGTGTTTAGTAGTGTAGTGTGTAGTGTATAGCATAGTGTATAGTGTAGTGTTTAGTAGTGTATAGTGTAGTGTATAGTAGTGTAGTGCATAGTAGTGTAGTGTGTAGTGTAGTGTATAGTGTAGTGTTTAGTAGTGTAGTGTGTAGTGTAGTGTATAGTATAGTGTATAGTGTAGTGTTTAGTAGTGTATAGTGTAGTGTATAGTGTAGTGTATAGTGTAGTGTATAGTGTAGTGTTTAGTAGTGTAGTGTATAGTGTAGTGTATAGTGTAGTATTTAGTAGTGTAGTGTATAGTGTAGTGTATAGTGTAGTGTATAGTGTACCGTTTAGTAGTGTAGTGTATAGTGTAGTGTATAGTGTAGTGTATAGTGTAGTATATAGTGTAGTGTATAGTGTAGTATATAGTGTAGTGTATAGTGTAATATACTAGTACAGCACACCGCTTGTGTGTTGGAGAGCCAAGCCACGACATTTACAATCTGAGTACGAAGTTTCGCCAGTAATTACAACCAGCTTCATCAGGCGACCGCCAGATTTGTGGAGAAATCTTTATTTAAATAGTGGGGTAGATGTGATGACATCACTTTGCGAGCCCTTTTTGAGCGAAGTGAAGGGGGATCAATGAATGCATATAAATGACAATGAGAATCCATTGCCGGTTGGGTTATTTATTTGGTAATCAACGTACATTATGCAAGCGCATTGTTCTTGGACCTCTTGTCGATTGTGTGCACTAAAATAGCCGTTACTGTTATAAGGCTTTGTCACCTATTCCGATTCTTGTTATCGGGAAGGTTAAAAGGCATTTAGAGGGAATCCTTAGGATTTTTGATTTTACGATGTTGTAATGAATTAGCGAAGTATAGTGCAGTTTTGCCAATAAGTATTTCACGGATCAACAGAGCCCAATGTCGATTTTTTTCTTGCATGAAGTGATGTGAGATTGGATTTTAAGGAGAGGTCACAATGGTGGGTCCTGTATGGTACATCCAGTGCGAATCGAATAGCAGAATGATGAAGCGGATTAAGTCTAAATTTTGACTTAAAGCTTTTGTGACTGCAGGGATTCATATTATTGGTTCTTTCGGTAAAGTCACGTAGAAGGGAAATAATAAAATAATAATAAAAATTCAGTGGGCTCACATGACATTGACTTCTCCAAGACAGAGGTTCTCCGCAAGCCATCTGGCTACCATGAGAGATTCGTTCATGAGGCTATCCACATATACAAACACAGAGACAATTTAAATCGAGAAGATGGATTCTGGCTTAGCAATCATTGGAAGGATTTGATAAACCATTTCGGGTCTTAATTGATTGTGTTCACGCTAACGGTGACTTTCAGACCGCATTCCATTCTCTTCCTCTACCCCACTCGTCCATCTGACCAACTGCCAAATCGCTGTCCGTGGTGCTGACGTTTAGAAAAAACTGCCACTTTTTTCAAATTTTCTTGATGTGGATTTCACACCTGATGATGATTGCTTGTGTTGCAGTCGAAACGTCGTGATAATTTTATTGTTTTATATTTTTATTATTTTATTATTTCCCTTCTACGTGACTTTACCGAAAGAACCAAGAATACGGGTTGAGTCTGTTTAGTGATTTATTACGAACTGATCTGTAAGCAGCATCATCGTAGTCAAACAGTGGTAGAATGATAACTTCAACAATTTGGAGGCGTATTCGAATGAAAAAACAATGTGTCAAAAAAAATGGGGTTGGAATATACGTTTTGAATCAATCAGTAAACACATTGTTCAATGATATTGTTTCTGATATGAGTGAAGATAATTAACTGGATTTTTGTTTGAGGAATAGACCATGATCCCTGTTTTTTGGGATTTAGGAGCAAATTTAGTGAGGACAATTGATGTTGAATTAAATCATAATCGTGTTGGAGATTCTGTTTGACTTCGGTAGGAGATTTACATGATACCAGTATGACAGTGTCATCAGCAAAGATATTTAATTCTGTGTGAGTTCAGTTTAATACAAGATAGTTGAAATATGATGAGAACAGAATTGGACCCAGCATGGAACCTTGTGAAACACTCTTTGTTATTTAAATATTTATGAACGAGATGTTATCACGATGCACCTTTTGAGGACGGTCTCAGAGGTAGCTTCAAAACCATTTATCGTATTCTCTGAAAATTTTAGTTGACCAAGTCTTGTGAGTAGAATATCATATCAAAGACTTTTGACAAGTCGAGGAATAGTGCACAGCAGTAGTGGCCTTTATCCAGGTTACTGAAGATGAAATGTCACACATTCACCATTGCTGAGGTGGTGCAATAATCCTCTTGAAGACCAGACTGTTTACTGTGAAGGAGATTGTGAGTTTTTAAGTAGCAGTTCATTTGTGATTTAAATATTCTTGTCATAGATAGAATAAATAATACAAATAATTACAATTTCACGACGTTTCGATTGCAACACAAGCAATCGTCATCAGGTGAAACATATAGCGTTAGAGCTGCCGATAGCAGTTAGTGCTACTGTGGGTGTAGGTTTAGCGATAAGGAGGAGGAAACCGGAGAACCTGGCAAAAGAGGGGGAAAGAAGACAAACTCCACTCACTCGAGCACACTAACACACACACTCACTCACACTCACACACACACTCACTCACTCACACACACACTCACACACACACACTCAGTCACACACTCACTCGCACACTCATCACACACTCACACACTCACTCATTCAGTCACTCGCACACTCACTCGCACACTCACTCACACTCTGCATAACAGAGGGAGAACATACAAACTCCACTCACTCACACTCGAGCCCACTAACACACTCACTCACACCCTGCAGAGCAGGGGAAGCACGTAAAATCTCCACATACACACACTCACATAAACAAGATCACTCAGTCACTCAGCCACTCGCACACTCATTCACACTCTGCATAACAGAGGGAGAACATACAAACTCCACTCTCACAGACACTTACATATACAAGATCACTCAGTCACTCGCACACTCACTCACTCGCACACTCACTCACTCAGTCACTCGCACACTCACTCACACTCTGCATAACAGAGGGAGGACATACAAACTCCACTCACACAGACACTCACATACACAAGATCACTCAGTCACTCAGTCACTCACACACTCACTCACACTCGAGCACACCCACTAACACACTCACTCACACTCTGCATAACAGAGCGAGAACATACAAACTCCACTCATACAAACTCCACTCACGATAGGCACTTCTCTCTGTGAGGTCACGACACTAAAGACAAAGATCCCCCACATAGCCTTAACCGACTTTTGGGACAAGTGCTGTTAGCGAGCACCTATGAAGGCCGGCACAGCACACGAGGGGGTGGGTGGCCAGCACCACGTCCGACCGCCTTTGTCTCTCTAGTGGCGATGTTTATACATCAAAGCAGGTAATCGTTTGAAGCTGAGTCGACCTAGAGGAAGCCCAGGAACGATTAAAATAGTGATGGTTACTGGCGTTGGCCGTGAGCGGGAATCGAATTTGGGTTGCCGGGTCCAAAGCGCACCGTGCTTGCCGCTGCGCTAGCGCTCCCCACACATAAGAGACGACTCACCCATACACACACACGGGAGCATGCAAGTACAGTACAACTGTGGCGTTTGCTGTGCTGCCCGCTACGCAGCCTACAGCAACCCTGTTGTGCACAGCGCTCGCCTCTCTCAGCATTCTCCGATCTCAAAAGTCGAATTGGTTCTGCAATAGCGGCAGCTAGATTTATCTATATAGTAAAGAATATGAAATTGGAATTACATGTAATTAAATAAAATGGAGATAAGGAATTTATTGAAGTAATTTTGTTGAAAATAGTAAAAGTTTAAAATCTGTTCACTCGGGGATCATAACGGACAGTAACGTTAATGAAGATGATGGCGATTATGATGATTGCGGTGCTGATGATGATGGCGATGACACGCAGACTCACAAAGACCCATAGATGCACACAGAGACCCATAGACACTCACAGAGTGCCACAGATATCCACAGAGGCCTACAAACTTACACAGAGACCCATAGACTTACAAATATTCACAAAGACATGCACAGAGACCCACAGACACGCACAGAGACTCACAGACTCACACAAAGATACGCATACTCACACAGAGACCCATAGACACGCACAGAGACGCACGGACTCACACAGACCCACAGACCCGCCCAAAGACCCATAGACACGCACATACTCACACAGAGACCCACAGACACGCACAGAGACGCACGGACTCACACAGACCCACAGACCCGCCCAAAGACCCATAGACACGCACATACTCACACAGAGACCCACAGACACGCACAGAGACGCACGGACTCACACAGACCCACAGACCCGCCCAAAGACCCATAGACACGCACATACTCACACAGAGACCCACAGACACGCACAGAGACGCACGGACTCACACAGACCCACAGACCCGCCCAAAGACCCATAGACACGCACATACTCACACAGAGACCCACAGACACGCACAGAGACGCACGGACTCACACAGACCCACAGACCCGCCCAAAGACCCATAGACACGCACATACTCACACAGAGACCCACAGACACGCACAGAGACCCACAGACTCACACAAAGATACGCATACTCACACAGAGACCCACAGACACGCACAGAGACGCACGGACTCACACCGACCCACAGACCCGCCCAAAGACCCATAGACACGCACATACTCACACAGAGACCCACAGACACGCACAGAGACCCACAGACTCACACAAAGATACGCATACTCACACAGAGACCCATAGACACGCACAGAGACGCACGGACTCACACAGACCCACAAACCCGCCCAAAGACCCATAGACACGCACATACTCACACAGAGACCCACAGACACGCACAGAAACCCACGGAGACTCGATGAGGCTCCAAAGTACTGTTCCTCACTCATTTTCAGACGAGAGAGAGAGAGAGGGGAGCGTCGCTTTAGCCGATGAGACCGAGTCAGCGTGGAGCGAGGTGAGGGCCGCCACGAGTTTCAAGCCATTTGGGGTTTAGACATCAGCACGACGGCGATGGGGGGTTGAGTGTTCCTCGTGTCTGCATTGCCAGGACCCCGCGCGGGGCCTTGACAATGCAGAACCACACCGCCCGACTCTGTCCTTCGTATCGATTGACGTCGTTTCGATATCCCTCGTTAGCGCCTTTCAGTGAACGCATCCCCCCCGCCGTGATGTAAAGCGGGGTATTGCCGCTCTGTCGCCTTCCCCGCGCGTGCTCACGACTCTGCTCTGTTGGGACATTGTTGCGTAAGAGGGAATTCATCAGCTAAAAGGCCCTGATGCCATTTGTGCAATCAAATTGCCGTCCGTAATGCTGTTACTCTCGATAAACCACACGTCACACACACACACGTCACACACACACACGTCACACGTACATACACGTACACACACACGTACACACATACACACGTCACACACACACGTCACACATACACACACACACATACACACGTACACACGTACACACGTACACATACACACGTACACACGTACACACACGTACACACGTACACACACACATACACACGTACACACGTACACACATACGTACACACGTACACACACACGTCACACGTACACACACGTACACACACACGTACACACGTACATACACACACATACACACACGTGCGTCGGACATACAAATGCAACGACCCCCGTATACCCTGAATAGACTGTTGGGGGGAGTGCTGTTAGCGAGCACCTATCATTGTACATTAAGGGATGGGTGGCCAACACCACGCCCGGCCGCCTTTGTCTCCCAAGTGGAGATGTTTACACACCGCACCAGGTACTCATTCGAGGTTGAGTCGACCTCGGGGAGGTCAGGACCGGCTCAGATAATCGTTACTGGGGTTGGGCGACCGAGTTCGTAACGCAGCGCGCTAACCGCTACACTCCCGCTTCCACACACACAGACACGCACTCACACACACAGACACACGTCCATACATAGCCCTAAGTTAGTAACTGATTCGATGTGTAAGACATTAGCACTGGAGAAGACAAAGGCGGCCGGGCGTGGTTGCTGGCCACGCCACACACATATAAAACAAAAACCCCCGTATAGTCTCATCAGAATGTTGGGGCAAGTGCTATGAGCGAGCACCTACGACGCCTACATATCCCGTGATTATCACGGTTGGCTACGTATGGTGCGAAAGAAGTTCAACATCTACACATTGAAGTCGACCGAGGGAAGGCCCAGTCAGTGCCGGTTCAGGTAATCGTCTCTGGGGTAGGGAATGAGACTCGGGAAGCCGGCTTCGTAACGCTCCCACGCACACACACACGCATGTACCTAGTCAAAGATCCCCAGTTTAACCTTAACAGACTGTTGGGGAAAGTGCTGTAAGCGATTAGCAGCACCTATGAAGGCCGCCACGGCACACGAGGGGTACCACGCCCATCCGCCTTTGTCTCCCCCCCCCAGTGCTGATGTTTTAACACGTCGCAACAAATACTCATTTGAGGCTGAGTCAACCTAGCGGATGCCCACGACCAGTTCCAGACCTACACCACGGATCGTAGGGTTCGTAGCGCAGTGTGCTAACCACTACACAAACCGCTCCCCATAACAACACGTCGTCACGCAAAGACAACGACCGCCCCCATCGCCCGCCACGGACTGTTGGGGGGGCACAAGGCAGAGGTCGCAACCGGGTACCCGATACCCGTACCCTACCCGATACCCGGCTACCCGTACCCGGCCGGGTACGGGTAGCCGTTTGCGACCCTGGTGTGGCCGGGTACGGGTAAGGAATCAAAACCCGTTTGCGACCTCTGGCACAAGGGTTGTGAAGGGAGCAGCACCCAGACACGTCAGGAGCGGTGGCGCAGTGGTTGGCGCACTCTGCGCTACGCACTGCGTTGGATATCCTCGTCCATGGCCACCGACATCTGAGCCCCCCCGCGCTGGGCCTCCTTGAGGCTGATTCAGCCCTAAATGAGTATTTGTTGCGATGTGCAAAAACATCAGAACTGGGGAAGCCAAAGGGTCCGGGCGTGGTTTTTAGCCACACGACCCCCTCGTGTGCTGTAATCGGCCTGAGCACGCAAACACAAATACAATGAAGGTCTCCGGTGAAGTTTTATCAGACTGTTGGGGCAAGTGATGTGAGCGAGCGCCATTGAAGGCTTACATCAGCACACGATTAGCACGGTTAGCTATGCACGGTGCGAAAGAAGTTCCACATACATACATTGTGGCTGAGTCCACCTAGGGGGCGCCCTGGCCCGATTCAGATAATCGTCACTGGTATTGGCCGTGAGCGGTAATCGAACTCGGTTCGCCGGGGTGATAATACAGCGCGGTAACCGCTACACTACCCGCTACACTACCCGCTACACTACTACTCCCCGCACACGCAGACAAACATCCCACGTGTAGCCTCACCAGACTGTTGCAGCGCCTATAAATACCAACGGGGCACACGGAAGTGTGTTCGGCTGCCTTTGTATCCCCAGAACTGCTGTTCTTTACGCATATGGCACAAGTTACGCATCCAAATGTATTATACATATAAGGCTGAGTCGACCTAGATGAGTTCAGACACCAGTTGCCAACCCGCTGTAGGTCGACCTGCAGCAGTCGGGTGCCGGCAATCCACGCGCTGTTGGCCATCCCCTACCCGAGCTCGACTCCTGCCATCGTTAATTTGTCTCTGTAGCATCAACACCTATTATTACACGATGCCACTATTTTAATTTTACGAGATAAGGCCCCACTGAGCTATGTAACTCTTTTTCAGAAGCCACCTGGCTATCACAAATGATAGCTCAACGAAGTGGCTTCTCATCATCATCATCACGCGGAAATGTGAAGCAGCAGCCAAATGCTATGAACGCGTGGCGCTGAGTCGAAACGTGGAGGGAGAACCCGCAGGAGCCGGAGAAGAACGCACGCCATCACAGGGAGAGAGGCACGCAAACTCCAAATATACAGCAGGAGTCGGCAGGGTCGGAATCGAACCCACGATCTCCTGTATACCAGGCGAGATAATTAACATCTCGCCACGGCGACACCTGGCACGGGCCATCCCCTAGGTAGGCTCGGACTAAAATGAAGAGCTTCGTTTGGTTCGAATCCGGCTTCTCCACACGCCACAGATTATTCGGGAGGCTGCTCATCCCCACGATCTCCTATCCCCTCTCATCTCACTCCACTCCCCTCCACACATTCTCCTACCTATGAAGGCCGGCACGGCACACGAAGGGGAGGGTGGCCAGCACCACGCCCGGCCGCCTTTGTCTCCCTATCGCTGACATGTACACAATGCATGAGATACTCATTTGAGGCTGGCTCGACCGAGGACAGGACCGGGAACGATTCACAGATTCGCCGCTGGTGTTGGCCGTGAGCAGAAATTTTACGCGGGTCGCCGGGTTCGTAGCGCAGTGCGTTGACACGGACACAGCCACACACAGACACAGCTACACACAGACACAGCTACACACAGACACAGCTACACACAGACACAGCTACACACAGTTACACACAGACACAGCTACACACAGACACAGCTACACACAGCTACACACAGACACACAAAGACACAGCTACACTCATACAAAGACAAGGACCAACGTATAGCCTACATAGACTATTGGAACAAGTGCTGTTCGCGAGCGCCGATAAAGGTCGGCATGGTGTAAGATGTTGTTGGGCCAAGGACCCACGCCCGGCCACCTTTGTCTCCCCAGTGTTAATAGTGCACGCATCACACCAGCGACTCATTTAATGCTGAGCCGACCTATGAGAATCCATGAACAATAACCGGTTCAGATATTTGTCATTCGCCACTGACACACGTACACACACAGGTACACTGACACACGTAAACACACACAGGTACACTGACACGTACACACACACAGGTACACTGACACACGTACACAGACACACAGGTCCACTGACATACGTACACACACACAGGTACACTGACACACGTACAGACACACAGGTACACTGACACACGTACATACACAGGTACACTGACACACGTACACACACACAGGTACACAACAACAACACAACAACAACAACCGCCATTCGCCACTAAGTGGCGGTGACGTCACCATGACGCTTGTGCCAGGCCAAGTGCACCTTGAGGCCACGTGAAGTGTCGAACGCCCGCTGGCAGGAGGTCACGGGGCAGACCCAGCAGGTGCCACGGGTCGACTGACCGAGATGACCGAGATGACTGAGATGACTGGCTGATGCACCACCTTTGCCCCCTACTGTACCAACTTGCTGTGCTTTAGCCACCCGGCGCTCCGTTTGTTGTTGTGATCGTCGCTCCTCCGCCCTCCGTTGTTGTTGGAGGGCG
The DNA here is from genome assembly GCF_015708825.2 of Lethenteron reissneri. Taxonomy (NCBI): domain Eukaryota; kingdom Metazoa; phylum Chordata; class Hyperoartia; order Petromyzontiformes; family Petromyzontidae; genus Lethenteron; species Lethenteron reissneri. The sequence continues at coordinate 935,765 of NC_083846.1, forward strand.
ACTGCCTCCAACTGCCCAGTAGCGTCCTTCACGAGCCTCCTCCACTGAGGCAAATCTTGACACCGATGGTACCAGTCATCGGCAAGTCCATTCAGCTCTACGTCCTCCTGTACCACATCACTCCATCTCTTCTCTATCCCGTGCCGCGCCCGTTTAGCTCCCTCGATCCGGCCGAACAAAAGCTGTTTAGGCATGCGGTGGCTGGGCATGCGGGCTACATGACCCAGCCAACGCAGCCTTGCCTGCCGGAGGAGCTCACCGATGGGACTTTGCCCAGATCTTTCAAGGATTTGTGAGCTCCTCACACAATCCAGCCTGGTTAAACCCAGGATGGATCGTAGGCAGGCCAGCCTAAATGTTTCCAACCGGCGAAGATACAGGTACACTAACACACGTACACACACACAGGTCCACTGACACACGTACACACACACGCAGGTACACTGACACACGTACACACACACACAGGTACACTGACACACGTACACACACACAGGCACACTGACACACGTACACACACACAGAGGTACACTGACACACGTACACACACAGGCACACTGACACACGTACACACAGGTACACTGACACAAGTACACACACACAGGTACACTGACACACGTACACACACACAGGCACACTGACACACGTACATACATACAGGTACACTGACACACGTACACACACACAGGTACACTGACACACGTACATACACACACAGGCACACTGACACACGTACACACACACAGGCACACTGACACACGTACATACATACAGGTACACTGACACACGTACACACACACAGGTACACTGACACACGTACATAGAGACATACGGTTGCTGAACGAATACATTATGAGTTTGCACTCATTACACACAAGCCACAAATGAACCACAATGCCTTGCTAATCTCGTCAAGGGGCATGAACCATCACGCGAACTCCGATCATCTTCGCTGTAGCAGCTTTTGGCTCAGCCTTCGAACAAATATGGTCGTTGCATCGCGCGCTTTCAGATGCGCTTCTTCGGCCGTCTGGAACGCTCTTCCTTCAGATATGAGGAAGAGACTCGAGCTCATTTCTTTAGAACTGCTTGTTGTGTTTAGTTTGTTGTTCTTCCACCGCACCTCAGATGAGCGCGGTTGGCTACGTGCGGTGCGAAAGAAGTTCAACTCACAACACACAGGCAGACGTATGCAAGACTACTTACACTGACATGACAAAGACGAAGATCCCCCGTATAACCTGAACATACTGTTGGGGCAAGTGCTGTTAGCGAGCACCTACGAAAGCCTGCACGGCACACGAGAGGGTGGATGGCCAACACCACACCCGGCCATCTTTGTCTCTCCAGTAGCGATGTTTACACACAGCACCAGGTACTCATTTCAGGCTGAGTCGATCTAGGGGAGACCCATTATCGGTTTAGATAACCGTTGCTGGTGTTGGCATCAGCGGGAATTGAACTTGGGTCGCCAGGTTCGTAGCACAGCGCGCGAACCGCTCCACTACCGCTCCCTATACAAAGACAAAGATACCCCGTATAACCTGAACAGACTGTTGGGGCAAGTGCTGTGAGCGAGTAGCACCAATGAGGGCCGGCACAGCACACGAAGGGATGGGTGACCAGCACCATTCCCGGCCGTCACACCTGTCACACCTGTAGTGTCATACCTGTAGTGTCACAGCTGTAGTGTCACACCTGTAATATCACACCTGTAGTATCATACCTGTAGTGTTCACAGTTGTCACACCTGCAGTGTTCACACCTGTAGTATCCCAGCTGTAGCGTCACACCTGTAGTGCCACACCTGTAGTATCACACCTGTAGTGTTCACACCTGTAGTATCACACCTGTAGTATCCCAGCTGTAGTGTCACACCTGTAGTATCCCAGCTGTAGTGTCACACCTGTAGTGTCACACCTGTAGTATCACACCTGTAGTGTCACACCTGTAGTGTCACACCTGTAGTGTCACACCTGTAGTGTCACACCTGTAGTATCCCAGCTGTAGTGTCACACCTGTAGTGTCACACCTGTAGTATCACACCTGTAGTGTCACACCTGTAGTGTCACACGTGTAGTATCACACCTGTAGTGTCACACCTGTAGTGTCACACCTGTAGTGTTACACCTGTAGTGTTCAGGCGAACTGACCTGCGCGTTGGCTCCGCGTGCATCCCCTCCTTCTCGTACTATTATCATACCCCGCCTTCTCGTCCGTCAATGATTTACAATATATCGACTGCCAGTAATAGTGTGTATGTTGTAAGTGATAGTATATATTGTGATAGTATGTATTGTAAGTGATAGTATATATTGTAAGTGATGGCATATATTGTAAGTGATGGTATATATTATAAGTGATGGTATATATTGTAATATGATAGTATATATTGTAGGTGATGGTATATATTGTAGGTGATAGTATATATTGTAAGTGATAATATATATTGTAGGTGATGGTATATATTGTAAGTGATAGTATATATTGTAAGTGATAGTATATAGTGTAGGTGATGGTATATATTGTAAGTGATAGTATATATTGTAAGTGATAGTATATATTGTAAGTGATAGTATATATACGCTGTGTCTATTATTACAGACTTTGTCCTCGGAAGGGGAGCTGCCGTCATTTGCCACCCCACGTCTCTATATGTCGCACGTGCCACATCTTCGCCTACCCCGACGCGTATTGCATTACTGACAGCATCTGGTAGCGTTGTTATTATGACAGTATACACACATACTGTCTTCGCAATCAGAGCGCACGGTTAGATCCGGAATGCTCCCTCGCCTCTAACCCCCCCAGTATTGTCCATCACCAACATCATCACAACCATCGCCAACCACCACCATCACCACCACCAACACAATCTCCACCACCGTCACCACCACCATCACCACCACCACTATCAAAGACGTATAGCCTGTAACAGACTGTTGGGACAAGTGCTGTTGGCGAGTAGCACCTCCAATTAGCACGGTTGGCTACGTACGGTGCAAAAGAAGTTCAAAGTACATATGAAGGCCGGAAGGCACAGGAGGGGGTGGGTGGCCAGCACCACGCCCGACTGCCTTTGTCTCCCCAGTGGCGATGTTTACACACCGCACCAGGTACTCATTTGAGGCTGAGTCGACTTAGGGGAGGTCCAGGACCGGTTCAGATAATCGTCACCGGTGTTGGCCGTGAGCGGGAATCAAACCGGACTGGCCGGGTTCGTTGCGCAGCGTAGCGCTAACCACTGCACCACCGCTCCCCATCACCACCATCACCACCATCATCATTACCATCATCATCACCACCATCACCACCATCATCATCACCAATTCCGTTGATTATAAAAAATAAAAATGTAACTCACCTAGACGATCCGACTCTCAGTGATTAAATATCGATGAATAATTCCTTCCCAGCGTCAGTCACATTGCGCGCACTGCAGTCCACCTCCCCACGGCCGCCTTTGCATCCTCCGCGCCCCCACCTCCCCGGCGACCCCCTCCACCGCGGTGTCCGCTGGCGATGTTCCTTAGCGGTCCTTCTTCTTCCATTGTTCCCCGCGGCTTTGCTTCCCACGCATGTCACGAACACCCCCCCCCCCCGGGGGTGAGGTGGGGTGGTGGTGGTGGTCGTGGCTATTTCGCGTAAAATATTTAAGAAAATAAAATAAAACAATGATTTTTTTTAATTCAATATCTAAACATGATCTTTGCCTGCCCGCAATGCAATTTCAACGCTACGCTTCCATTGCGGTTGCAATAGGCTACACGTGTCTCCCTGCCGTGTCTCCCTGCCGTGTCTCCCTGACGTGTCTCCTGTGTGCCTGTGTGTAGCCTGTGTGTAGCCTGTAGCACTGTGTGTATACGCTGCCGTCTCTCTGTGTGCCTGTGTGTCTGTGTGTGTGTGTACACACGCACGCACACACGCACGGCAATGAGAGATGAGCAATCGTGCGCGACTGTGTCTGCACCGTGTTCTCTCTATGCGAGATCGCGAGCGGTGGTGTGTATATATATGGGTGGTGTGTGTACGCGTGTGTCTGTGTACACAGGACGCACACGCACAGCTATGATAGAGGAGCAGTCCCTGGACCGCGTTCTCTATGCGAGAGAGCTCGTGGTGGTGTGTGTGTGCATGGGTGTTGTGTGTGCGTGTGTATATGGTGGGTAGGGGTGATGCACGGAGCTTAATTTCTTATGGAATATTTTTTAGGCTCCCCCTCCCCCTAGTTGCAGATAGCAGAGGGGTGGGGGGCTGGGGTGGTAGCTATGGGGGGACGGAGATTTTCCTGAGATCAGCCCTGGACAGCTCCAGTTGAAATTATACACGGGTGTGTGTTTGTGTGTGTGCGTGCATGTGTGTGAGTAGCTGCGGACCAGGCGACCCGAGTTCGATTCCCGCTCACGGTCAACACCAGTGACGATGATTTGAACTAGTCCTGGGTCTCCCCTAGGTCGACTCAGCCTCAAATGAATACCTGCTCCGATGTGCAAACATTGCCACTCGGGAGACAAAGGCGGCCGGTGTGGGGTTGGTCACCCATCCCCTCGTGTGCCGTGCTGGCTAACATCGCTTGCCCCAACAGTCGGTTGAGTCTACGCGGGAGGTCTTTGTCTTTGTCTCGAGTGTGAGTCTGTGTGGGTCACGGTGGCGCAATGGCGAGCGCTCTGCGCTACAAACTCGGCCGCTTCAGTTCGATTCCTTGCTACGGCGAACATCAGTGACGATTGGTGTCTAAATCGGTGCATCGATTGCCAAGTAAATCTCACTCAGCAGGGGACTAACAACCTAACAACATGACCACCACACTCACCTAAAGTTTACCTATACATTATTTTATTATGTTTTATTTTTATTATTTTATTACTTCCCTTCTACGTGACTTTACCGAAAGAACCAAGAAGATTCACCTATACACTCACCTATACATTCACCACCAGCCATGGTCAATCCACTATTGGATGTAACGATCCACCCGGCACCTGCTCCACTATATTCGATGAGCCGATTCCACCATCGCTCCATCTCCTAGGATGAAGTCCTCTCAACCCTCTTTGTATGTAGTAGTAGCAGTAATAACTATGATAATACTGGTAGGAAACTCCTCGTTAGACCAGCCCACAGGGGATTATTGTGTCCGTCCGTCCGTCGTGCAGGGAGGGGCTGGGTGGGGAGGGAGGGGCAGGGTGGGGAGGGTGGGGTTGGGTGGGGTGGCTAGGGTGGGGAGGGTGGGGAGGGGCTGGGTGGGGAGGGTGGGGCTGGGTGGGGGGTGGGAGGGGTGAGGCTGGGTGGGGGGTGGGAGGGGTGGGGCTGGGTGGGAAGAGGCTGGTCACCCCGTGGTGCCCTTATAAAACTCAACGTTTAACCTACTCACGCCGGCTTGGTCCGCCCTCACAGTCGGCCATATTTGCGGAATGCACCACGCCGCAGTTGACCCTGGCCATTGACCGAGCAACCCAACGTTCCTACCAGCAGCTCCCTCTGCAGGAATGTGTTCTCGATTTGTTCCTGCTTTGTAATGGCAATTGGCGTCTGCCTGCCGGCCGCTAGAGGACGCTACATCCGCGCGAATATCGCGAGAGGGAAACGCAAAGTGCAAACTAAAGCAAAGACAAAGATCCTCCCTATAGCCTTAACAGACTGTTGGGGCAAGTGCTGTTAGCTCTTAGCATTTATGAAGGCCGGTAGGGCTCAGGAGGGGGTGGGTGGCCAACACCGCGACCACACAGAGACACACAAGACAAAGACACACATACATTGTTTTATATTTTTTAACAGGGTAAGGCCCACTGAGCTATGTAGCTCTTTTTCAGAAGCGATCTGGCCACAAATGATAGCTCAACGAAGTGGCTTATCACGTGGACATGTATAGAATCAGTCAAATACTCTAAACACGTGATGTTGATTATAATTAAAGGTGGAGGGAAAACCCAGAGAAAAATCCACGCGACCACGAGGAGAGAGAGAGAATCAAACTGCAAATATACAAAAGGCGTCAGGGTTGGGGTCGAAACCACGACCTCTTGAACACCAGGCGAGGTAGTGAATATCTCGCTCATGTTGCGTCACTATAACGTGGCGCTCTATTGCTGGGAATCAACGATCCTCTTCCTATTTGAAGCTTTCGTGACTGCAGGGATTCATCTTCTTGGTTCTTTCGGTAAAGTCACGTAGAATGGAAATAATAAAATAATAAAAATAAAACATAATAAAATAATTCTCACGACGTTTCGGCCACAACGCAAGCAGCCGTCCTCAGGTGGAGAGCAGGTCTGTCGACTCTGACAGACCTGGTCTCCACCTGAGGACGGCTGCTTGCGTTGTGGCCGAAACGTCGTGAGAATTATTTTATTATGTTTTATTTTTTTATTTTATTATTCCCATTCTACGTGACTTTACCGAAAGAACCAATAAGATGGATCCTCTTCCTGTAGCCTGAACATCCTGCTGGGGTAAGCTCTGTTAGCGAGCACTATTGATGGCCGGAACTGCACACGATGAAGTGGATGACCAGCACCACGCCCGGTCGCCTTTGTTTCCCGAGTGTGCGAAGTTTTTACACATCGCAACCAAGTGCTCATTTGATGCTGAGTCGACCTATGGGAGGCCAGCACCGACGAAGATAATCGTCACTGGTGGCCGTGAGCGGAAATCCAACTCGGGGTCATCGGGTTCGTAATAGTAGCGTACTAACCGCTACGCCACTGCTCCCCACAATATCCACACACACTCACTCACCCTCCCAGAGAGTCCATATACTATACGTATGTGTGTGTGTATGTGTCTAAATACACATAGGGAGCGGTAGTGTAGCGGTTAGTGCGCTGCGCTACGAACCCGGCGACCCGAGTTCGTTTCCCGCTCATGGTCACCCACACCAGTGACGATTATCTAAACTGGTCATAGGCCTCCACTAGGTTGGCTCAGCCTCAAACGAGTACCCGGTTGCGATGTGTCTAAAAATCACCACCCGGGGAGACAAAGGCGGCCGGGCGTGGTGATGGCCACGCATATCCGTTTGTGTGCCGTGTCGTCTTCATAGGTGCTACTCGCTAACAACGCTTTCCCCAACAGTCTGTTAATAGCCTATACGGGGGATGTTTGTCTTTTGTGCCTATATACATACGGATGATATAATGAGTGTTTGCTGAGACAGCGTACGGGACTTGAATGCTCGATTTGCATTTTGCTCCGTGGCTGTGGGCACGTTCAGTGGCTTTGGCGACATCGCCTCGGGCAGAACGCAGCAGCAGCAAGCGCAGAATAATATTATAAATATTATTAATCATTAATATTATGATTCATCATGAATTATAGTATTGATGAATAATGTTGATCATCTCAGCTCGTAGCGCGATGCTACACAGATTGATCTCACCCCGAGTGAGAGACAGGCAGAGGACGACTGAGAGAGAGAGAGAGGTACTCAGAGAGAGGATGATTCAGAGAGAGAGAGAGAAGACGACTCAGAGAGAGAGAACGACTCAGATTGATCGAGAGGACGACTCCGAGAGAGAGAGAGGGCGACTCAGAGAGAGAGGAGAAGATGACTCAGAGACTTTTAAACAACTGTTATTGCCGCCAGCAGCAACAGCACTGGAGGCGATTTTGATACGAAATACACAAAGTCATCAGCAAACAAATAACAAACGCTATAAATCCACGCGCTGTGGCGCTAAATACGACACGCACAACACAAAATAAAAGTCACGTGGTGGTGGTCATCGCGCGAGCCACGGCGACGAGCGAGCGCTTCAGAAGGTGAACACGAGGGGCCGTCCACGCTGGTACAGAGAGGGGCTAGTCCGGCTTCTCAGCGTTCGAAGAAGACGCGAACATCACCGCCATGTGTTTGGTACGCGTGCTCCAACCGGAGCCGCGCCTTGAGCAGGCCCCTGAACACTGGAAGCACAGAGCAGCCGTCAGTGTCACCTTCCAGCATCTTTTTCCTCGTTCTGTACACCGCCATCTTCGCCTGAGCACAGGCGAAGTTAGCGAGGTCATGGCGCTTGTTAGCCAGGTAAGGCACCACCCCATATACGAAGCTGCTGTTGTAGAAGGACACCCCCAGTCTCCTGAAGATTTCCCCAAAAAGGCGGAACATTGGTTTGAGGTACTGGCAGCGTATGTACTCGTGGGGCAGATCCTCCCTGGCACCGCAGGAAATGCACAAGTCTGTTACCCCCGGCGAGATTCGGCTGAGCCACACGGCCGATGGCAACGTGCAGTGTGCCAATCTCCACTGGAGGTCAACGAAGCGTTTGGCTACGGGAGACTTGTACATTTGTTTCCACTGGGGGGCGGCCGCTATGAAGGGGGAGAAATGGTCTCTCCATTTTGTGTCCGGTAGGTCAGCCAGGTCCCGGGAATGCAGCGTCTTGACACAGCACGTGTAGAGCGTCTTGACACAGCACGTGTAGAGCGCCTTGACACAGCACGTGTAGAGCGCCTTGACACAGCACGTGTAGAGCGCCTTGACACAGCACGTGTAGAGCGCCGTGTTCGGGGCACTCTTCAGGGGCACGTTCCTGCAGCCTCGGAGCTTCAGTAGCTTGCCGGAGTCGCTGTGGCCAGGGGGCTGCGCGCAGGAGAAGCACAACTCCGGGAAGGAAGAGGGGGGAGGGCCGCCACCATCCCCCAGCACCTCCAGCTTCAGGCGCAACTCCTGCATGGCGCAGAGGACGTCCCGCAGCAGCTTCTCCCCGGCGAGCACGGAGCAAAGTCCCCTAGCGGTGCTGGTGATCTCAGCTGCGGTCTTCCACTTGGGCTGGTGGGCCTGCACGAGGTGGGAGACTGTCCGCAGCCCTGCTGATGTGAGGCGTAGAGCCAGGGTCCTCTCTCCTCTGATCCCTTGGAAGAGGCCGTTGCAGAACAAGGGCTCGTTCAGGAGCTGCGCGAGGTCATAGGGCGCGTGCGTTCTGCTCCACTCGAAGCTCCGCCACGCGTCCAGTCAAGGAGAGAGAATGACTCAGAGAAAGAGCGAATGACTCAGAAAGAGAGTTTGACTCTTAAACAACTTTCATTGCTGCCAGCAGCAACAGCACTGGAGGCGATTTCGATATGAAATACAGTCACCAGCAAACGAATGAAAGTAAACGCTACAAATGCACGCGCTGTGGCACTAAAACTCAGAAAGAGAGAGAGGACGACTCAGAGAGAGAGAACGACTCAGAAAGAGAGAGAGGACGACTCAGATAGAGACAGAGACAGATGACGATTCGGAGAGAGAGAGAGGACAACTCAGAGAGAGAGAGAGAGAGGGAGAACGACTCAGAAAGAGAGAGAGAGGACGACTCAGAGAGAGAGAGATGACGACTCAGAGAGAGAGGGCGACTCAGAGAGACAGAGAGGCGAGGATGACTCAGATTGAGCAAGAGGACGACTCAGAGAGGGGTGGACTCAGAGGGAGGGGACGAGGAGGAGCGACAAACCACGGAGGGAGAGGCAGCATGAGCCAGACCGGTGGTGATGCCAGGGCTACCAAATAATTTCCCAAGCTTTACGGTCCCCTCTCTATGAGCAGAGAAGCAATATAAATAATCGGAGTATACGTCTCCTCCAGGTACTGTATCTGCAAATCTTGACAACTGCTGATGAGCCACTGAATGTCGAAGCCAGCCCCAGAGTCGTGGTCGAACAAAAACCCATTCTGCTGAGAAGCTGCCCTGCTCTAAAGCAGGGGCTTGTTTGTGGCTGATGGGATGTGTGAAAAAAAATTCATTAAAAAATAAAATTACCATTTCATAAAATATTAATGAAATACAGCCTCTTCCATAAAATAAATATACGTGTTACACGTTGTGGAAGATGCATTGATTCATTATTATGTGTTAAATAAATATGCTTTCTCTATTAAAGAAGGGGAAAAATTTAGCCAAAGCTCGTATTGCGACCTTTTTTTTATTAATAACGGGGAACGTTGACAGCAGATAATAACTCATGGCCAAGGCCTTGCATACAGAATCAGAATATGTATTTATTCTGGAGGAATCCGATGAGCTATGAAGCTGTGTTTTTTCACAAATACCCTGCAACACGGCGAGAGGCAGTGATTGTCCCAGGTTCGATCCTAGCCCTGGCTGCTGCTGTATATTCGGAATTTGCGTGTCTCTTTCTCTCTCCCCCCGTGGTCGCGTATATATATCTGGGTTCTCCAGTTTTCCCTCCAAATTTAGAATTGATGTCACGCGTTTAGAGTATCAAAAAATGTTGCTGCTGTAAATGTTGACGTCATGATAAGCCACTTCGCGGGGCTATCATTTGTGACTTGGTCGCTTCCAAAAAAGCGCTTCTCTTAGTCGGCTTTACCTGATGAAATAAAACATAATATTTTTAGTTTTGTATGTATTTTTTAAGTATTATACTTTGCTCTCCGATCGTGTTTTCGTATCATTTGTTGTTGTAATATTCGGACCCAGTACCCTTTTACTGGACATCTGTGGAAAATGGCTTCATAGTTCAGCAGATTCTTCCTCCAATACAAATACATATTCTGGTTCTTATTCGCATCCGTGTGTTGGTTCGATAGGCAGCGTTTGGTCAATGGGCAGTGTTGGGTTAATGGACAGTGTTCATTCAAATAGGCAGTTTTGGGCCTTTGGGCAGTTTTGGGTCTCCGGGCAGTGTTGAGTGTATGGTGCAGTGCTGAGACTATCAGCAGTGTTGATTATATGGGCGGGCATTGTTGAGTACATGGGCAGTGTTGGGTCTGTGGGCAGTATTGAGTGTATGGGCAGTGTTGGGTCTATGGACTGTATTGGATCTATGGGCAGTGTTGGGTCTGTGGGCAGTGTTGGGTCTATGGGCAGTGTTGGGTCTATGGGCAGTGTTGGGTCTATGGGCAGTGTTGGGTCTATGGGCAGTGTTGGGTCTATGGGCAGTGTTGGGTCTATGGGCAGTGTTGGGTCTATGGGCCGGGCGTGGTGCTGGCCATCCACACCCCCTCGTATGCCGTGCCAACTTTCATAGGTGCTACTTTCTCATAGCACTTGCCCCAATAGTCTGTTAAGGCTATACGGGGGATCTTTGTCTGTGGGTGGCGAAATGTTACCTGCCTCTCCTGGTCTACAGGAGGACGTGGGTTCGATCCAGACCCTGACGCCTGCTACTGCTGCTGTACATTTGGAGTTTGCGTGTCTCTTTCTACGTGGTCACGTCGATTTATCTTCCGGGTGCTCTGGTTTTCCCACCACATTCATAATCAACGTCACGCGTTCAGAGTATTTGGCTGCTGCTATACATTTACACGTGGTGATGATGATGATGATACGCCACTTCGTTAAGCTAACCAGGTCGCTTCTGAACAAGAGCTGCATAGCTCAGTGGGCCTTACCTGGAAAAATAAGAAGTGTGCCTATGCGTATCCTTGTGTGTGTCTCTGGGTGAGTCACTGAGTATTTATTTATCTGTGTATATATGATTGTGTCAGTGTTTGTCTCGTGTGGCCGTGTATGCCTGTGCTTCAGTTAGCGCGCTGCGCTACGAACCCGGCCACCCGAGTTCAATTCCCGCTCACGGCCAACACCAGTGACGATTATTGGGACCGATTATTTGGACCGACTCAGCGTCAAATGAGTACCTGGCTCGGTGCATAAACATCACCACTGGGGAGACAAAGGCGGCCGGGCGTGGTGCTAGCCACCAACCCTCTCGTGTGCCTTGCCGGCCTTCATCGGCGCTACACGGGAGATCTTTGTGTGTGTGTGTGTGCCCGCCTGTGCGTGCGAGTGTGTGTGCCCGCCTGTGCGTGCGAGTGTGTGTGCCCGCCTGTGCGTGCGAGTTCACGATGTCGAGACGGAGTTCGCAGCGCGCGGTCCACACGGACTCTGGCAGCCAGGTAGTCGCACCATAAGCACGGCCGATTTCAAGCATGGCTCTACACGCCGCGCCTTATCTCGCTCTCTGCCTGTGTGTGTGTGTGCCTGTGTGTGTCTGTGTCCATGTGTGTCTCTTTGTGTGTCCGTGTATACATGCGTCTGTGTGTGTCTGCGTGTGTGCCTGTGTGTGTGTGTGTGCCTGTGTCCATGTGTGTCTGTGTATACATGCGTCTGTGTGTGTCTGCGTGTGTGTGCCTGTGTGTGTGTGTGTGCCTGTGTATGTCTGTGTCCATGTGTGTCTCTTTGTGTGTCTGTGTATACATGCGTCTGTGTGTGTCTGCGTGTGTGTGCCTGTGTGTGTCTGTGTGCGAGGTGTTCGCCAACAGCACTTGCCCCAACAGCCTGGCTATACGGGTGATCTTTCAGGTACTCATTTGAGGCTGAGTCGACCTCGTCGAGGCCCAAGACCGGTTCAGATAAGCGTCACTGGCATTGGCTGTGAGCGTGAATCGAACTCGCGTCGCCGAGTTCTTAGCGCAGCGCGCTCACCGCTATACTACCGCTCAGTAAAACACACGCACAAGCGCATAAACACACACAGCCATAAACACATACACACACACGTGTGTTGCGCGTGTTGCGTAAACGTGTTGGCGGCTGTGATTGAACGCGCACCACAATGAATGCATTAAACATTCAACATCGAGGGGGCGGGGAGGGCCCCCTCCCCCCGCCGAGTCTAAGGCCAACACAGGCGCTGCGCTCGTGGACTGAGACAGCGCAAGGGATGAAGGCGCAGCCCTCGGAAGTGCTCGCGTACGTCACTGCTGGTAGAATGGGGAGCTCTGTGAAGAGGCCCTCTCTGGAGAAACCCTGTCTAACGCGGCCCTCTGCAGAGGGCCGCGTTAGACAGTGCTAGAGAGTGTCTCTCTGGAGAAGGCCTGGCTAGACAGTGCTAGAGAGTGTCTCAATTAGAGAGTGCCTGGCTAGACAGTTAGAGAGTGTCTCTCTGGAGAAGGCCTGGCGAGACAGTGCTAGAGAGTGTCTCAATTAGAGAGTGCCTGGCTAGACAGTTAGAGAGTGTCTCTCTGGAGAAGGCCTGGCGAGACAGTGCTAGAGAGTGTCTCAATTAGAGAGTACCTGGCGAGACAGTGCTAGAGAGTGTCTCAATTAGAGAGTGCCTGGCGAGACAGGGCTAGAGAGTGTCTCAATTAGAGAGTGCCTGGCTAGACAGTTAGAGAGTGTCTCTCTGGAGAAGGCCTGGCTAGACAGGGCTAGAGAGTGTCTCAATTAGAGAGTGCCTGGCTAGACAGTTAGAGAGTGTCTCTCTGGAGAAGGCCTGGCTAGACAGGGCTAGAGAGGACCTCTTTAGCCGGGCCCTCGAACTCAGGGGGTCGGCAACCCCTGTGTCATTATTTACAAAGCACCATCACCCTCTCGTATTCATCATATTGCATTGCGGCTCATGACATACTGAGGGGGTTTTTGGAAAGAAAGCTGTCTCTGGTGTGGACCAATCAGTTTCAAGGACGATGCATATATTATCAAAGTATGTTTTTGTTTGCATTCTGACCACAATCATTGTGGTTAATGCAGACATGATTCCTTGTTAAAGGTGTCAGTTTGGTGTTTTAACATCTCAACACAACTGTTTTGTTGCCAGAAAAAAGGGGAAAACCCTATTATCATATAAAGTAAAAAAAAAAATTTGGGTTGCCGACCCCTTGAATGTGTCTTAAAATCCGGTGTGTGCGTTGTTTATGTGCGTTGATTCGTTCGAGGCATATTCGTATTATATTGACATTATTTTACCAGGTACGGCCCAATGAGCTACGTAGCTCTTTTTTAGAAGCGACCTGGCTATCACAAATGATAGCTCAACATCGTGGCTCATCATCATCATCATCGTGTGGGCATTTATAGTAGCAGACAAATACTCCAAACGCGTGACGTTGATTCTAAATGTGGAGGAGAAAAACCGGAGAACCCGGAGAGAAAATCCACGCGACCACGGGGGGAGAGAGACGAAAACTCGAATAACATAGCAGGCGTCAGGGTCTGCTGGGTTGAACCCACGACCTCCTGTGTACCAGCTGAGGTAGTGAACATCTCCTAGCCACCAATGGCAGAGCCAGGATGTTCAGGTAGGGGGGGCAACCCCTCTAGCAATGAAAAATGATAGAGGAGTTGTTAGTAGGTAAGGAGTTGTTAGTAAGTAAGGAGTTGTTAGTGAGTAAAGAGTTGTTAGTAAGCAAGGACTTGTCCCTTGCTTTTTATTCGACGCGTGTGCGGCGATGGCGCAGCATCTCGATCGAGGGTCGAATTCGAACCGCGTGGTGTGATCGGCATCGCGCTCGCTGAAGGTGAATGCCGTCAGGGAAGTCGTGTCCTGTGTACGCAACTGCGCACAATTCTGTGAGTCACTTATAACTGCTTTGCCGTCACGTATTGCCAATTGTGGACTCAGACTATTGTCCTATCATCTCCTAGAGTCCCTGGCACTTAATAATATGCTACACAGTGGCAGTGGGGGTCGCAAAATGCCGATTCATTACTAATAAACCCCAATGATCCGATCGAAATGAGGGATTTAGATCGGATCATTGGGGGGGGGGGGGGGGGGCACGTGCCACCCCCCTGGCTCCGCCAGTGCTTATAGCCACCGTGGCGAGATGTTCAGCCGGCGTGCGCCTGTCTGCGTGAGAGATCAGATTTGCGTACTGAGCACACGTTTAGGTGGGTGCGTCTAACGTTCTGGCACGTGCATGTTGATGTAGGTGCTCGCTATCAGCACTTACCCCAACAGAATGTTAAGGCTATATGAGGGATATTTGTCTTTGTAAGGCAGGCCAGCTCCAGTTTGACAGCAGAGGTCTCACTCCGAATCAGTCGAGCGGCATTCTCTTTTCATCGGCTTCGTAACGCTCTGTGAAAGTTACCTAGTCTGTCGCTCCGCACGAAGCTTCAGATCTTCTCGCCCACAGACCTGCCCTCCCGTAAATACTCATGTGAAACGTGGACCCCTCTAATGGAATATATATATATATATATCTGCGCTAGTTAGAAGCATTCAGGCTGGCCTGCCTACAATCCACCCGGGGTTTAACCAGGATGAATTGTGTGAGGAGCTCACAAATCCTTGAAATGTCTGAACAAATTCCCATCAGTGAGCTCCTCCGGCAGGCAAAGCTGCGTTGGCTGGGTCATGAAGCCCGTATGCCCAAGAAGCGTATATTTGGCCGCATAGAGGGGGATAAACGGGCATGACATTGGCTGGAGAAAAGATGGACTAATGCGATATGGGAGGATGTGGAGCTGAGTGGACTTGCTGACGACTGGTACCAGCGGTGTCAAGATCGGCCTCTATGGAGAAGGCTTGTGAAGGACGCTGCTACTGGGCAGTGGGAGGCAGTCGCCCTCTAGCAACAACGGAGGGCAGAGGAGCGACGCTTAAAACAGCGAGCGCAGTGCTGGGCGACTAAAACACAGCAAATCGGCAGAGCAGGAGGTACAGCTGGTGCTTCTACCGGTCATCTCAGTCAGCCAACCCGTGGCACCTGCTGGGTCTGTCCTGTCAGCGAGCCTTCGACACTTCACGTGACCGCAAAGTGCACCTTTCCGAGCACCAAGTGACGGTGACGTCACCGTCACTTGGCGAATTTGCGGTTTTTGTTGTGTGCGTGAGTGTTGCTATGTGTGTGTGTGTCTATATGTGTGCGTGAGTGTGTCTATGTGTGTGTGTGTCTATATGTGTGCGTGTGTTTTTATGTATTAACGTAGCAATGAGATGGCGCAGATAGATTCACACCAATACGCAGGTAACGCTGTTGAGGCTATACGGGGAATCTTTGTCTTTAATTCGTAGAACATTATTAAGTGTGTCTTACTCAAATTATGTATTTTTGTGTGCGGTGCGTCTTAACAATCCGTGAGAACGCTCATCCGGTGAGGGTGAATACCGCGGAAGGGGCACGGTGGGGGTGGATAGGGGGGGTCACGTGACCCCCCCCCCGATGCTTATCCCAAGAGAAACCCCAAATCTCGCTCGAAAAAAACCCATTAGAGCTGCTCCTGTGACCTATAACCCCAACCCCAAACCCTTTATCCGTGACAATCAATCCGTGTCGCGTCCCCGTGACCTGCAGCGCTTCTCTCTAACATTGGCGTCAAAGACAATGAAGCGACGCTAAACGGCCAGTAACAAACGGTTCCTGAACCACACGCATGTTTGTATGTATGCATGTTCAGCTTCTTTCGCACCGTACGCATCCAACCGCGCTAATCGGAGGTACGGGGGAAGGACAACAAACTAAACACAAAAACTATCCTAAAGAAATTAGTTAGTGGGAATCTCGCGCAGCAGCATGAATAGTAGCAGGAACAACAGCAGGAGGATCAGCAGCAGCACGAACATAAGTAGGAACAGCAGCTGGAACAGTACGAACGCTTCACGTTTGTAAGACGAGACGTACAATAAACTTGGGGACGTTGGCGTTCAACCCCTAATTTTAATTATCAACGCCTCTTCTCCTCAGAGCGCGGCCAATGTTGAGGAAGCTCCTGTCACGCACGTCCCCACACAAAGACAAAGATCCCCCCCCCCCCGTATTAGTCTGACAGGCTGTTGGGCCTTGATAGGTGAAGGCCGGCACTGTGTCACACGAGGTGGGCAAGTGGCCAGCATCACGCCCGGCCGCCTTCGCCTCCCCAGTGGCGATGTTTACTACACACCGCACCGGGGACTCATTTGAAGCTGAGTCGACCTAGCGGAGGCCCAGCACCGGTTCAGATAATTGCCACTGGTGGTGTTGGTGGCCTTGAGTGGGAATCGAGCTCGGGACGCCGGCTTTCGTAGCCCAGCTTGCTAACCGCTGCACTACCGCTCCCCACACACAGACACACAGAATAGCAATAGACACACAGGGAATAACAACACACACAAAATAGCAACCCACATACACCGAATAGAAACATACACAGAATAGCAACATACACAGAATAGCAACACCAACACAGAATAGCAACAAACACACAATAGTAACACCCACACACCGAATAGAAACATACATCCCACCACTGGCAACATACACAGAATAGCAACACCAACACAGAATAGCAACACACACACAATAGTAACACCCACACACTGAATAGAAACACACACAGAATAGCAACACCAACACAGAACAGCAACACACACACAATAGTAACACCCACACACCGAATAGAAACACACACAAAATAGCAACACCAACACAGAATAGCAACACACACAATAGTAACACCCACACCCCGAATAGAAACACACACAAAATAGCGACACCCACACAGAACAGCAAGACACACACAATAGTAACACCCACACCCCGAATAGAAACACACACACAATAGTAACACCCTCACATAGAATAGCAAAACCCACACAAATGTAGTGCCGTAGACGAGGCCCATCTGCTACGGGTACCCCGTCCTGCCAGGGGAGGGGCTGCCGTGCCAGCCCAAGAGGGGAGGGGCTGCTGGGGGCCCAGGCCCCCAGACAGATAATCCCCTCGGCGCCACCAACGGGGGGGGGGGGCTGCGGGGGATCTACGATCCCACGCAACGCCACCCCTCGATGGGCAAAGGGGCATAAAAGGGGACCTACCCAGCCGATTGGGACCAGTCGCAGACCAAGTACGAAGACCAGCCAGCTTAGGACCCTGGACCCCCTCGCCCCGCTTGTACTTGTCAGGGCCAGGACGCTGTGCGGGCCAGTGGTGGGACTCTGGGACTCCAGGCTCTACGCCCTTGTAAGGGCGAGGTCCGAGGAAGCCAGAGCCTAGACCCGCACCTTGGCTGGGTCTGGTCAGGTAGCCTCCCCTAGGGTAATTGTAGCCGGAGGACCCGAGAGCGTAGCCAGTGTCAGGCACGCTAGAAGTAGGCTGTGTATCTATGCTGTAACAGTGTATCAGGACTGTTGGAGTGGTGTATTGTAATAAAGAAGTTGCATCTACAAAGTGTCTCCGGGAACCCATTACACATAGAATAGCAAGACACACATAATTGGCAACACACACAGAATAGCAACACAGAACAGCAGCACACAGACACACAGAATTGCAACAAAGACAAAGATCCCCCGTATAGCCTTAACAGACTGTTGGGGCAAGTGCTGTTAGCGAGCACAAATGAAGGCCGAAACGGCACACGAGGGGACGGGTGGCCAGCACCACGCCCGGCCGCCTTTGTCTCCCCCGTGGTGATGTTTTTATCCACCACACCAGGTACTTATTTGAGGCTGACTCGACCGAGAAGAGGCCCAGGAACGGTTCAGATATTCGGCACTGGTGTTGGCCGTGAGTTAAAATCGAACTCGGCTCCTTCACGAGCCTCCTCAAAACAGGCCGTTCTTGACACCGCTGGTAGCGGTCTTCGGCAAGTCCAAAGACCATCAACACGATCATCATCATCACCACCGTTCTCATCAGCAGCCCCATCATAGGGGAGTGTTGTCAGTGGTAGGTTGCGACGCCTCCAGCGCTGCTGCAGAGCTCTTGCGGTTCGACCCACGCAGGCAGCCCTGGTTAATCCCCAGAGCGCCGCGTTAACTGAAACACACTGCACGCATAGTCCACGCTTGCCTTGGTTAGAGCGGACAAATTAAATTATTTCGTGACGTCGTTATTAAACGAGTCGATCATTGCGCGCCCGGGTGGCACAGGGTAATATTTAACAAATACGCATGTAAGTTGAACATCTTTCGCACCGTACAACAACAAAATATACGTATCTGTGTGAGTCTATGGCGCTCTGTGTGAGTCTATGGGTCTCTGTGTGAGTCTATGAGTCTCTGGGTGAGTCAATGGGTCTCTGTGTGAGTCTATGAGTCTCTGGGTGAGTCTATGGGTCTCTGTGTGAGTCTATGGGTCTCTGTGTGAGTCGATGGGTCTCTGTATGAGTCTATGGGTCTCTGTGTGAGTCGATGGGTCTCTGTGTGAGTCGAGGTGTCTCCTCCACTCAGGGGAGCTCCAGAGAGCCGAGTCTGGAGTGGAATGTCTGTGGTTTGTTCGTGGCGGCGTCCCTTGGAAGAAGAGGGTGAGAGTTACCCACACTTTACCCCACCATTGCTCACAGTAGTAATTCTATTGTCTTCGTAGAGGACAAATCCTCACTCCAATGGGTTAAGTAGAGACGACGTGTCTCTCCCTCTCTCGCACACACAGAGAGAGAGAATCTGCCACAACTGCCATCAAAGGCTTTCAGACAACGGCAGGTTATTATTACCGAAAAGATAATCTCCTGTGAGTGCGCACAACGTCTCTGATGGCGAGTTGAAAAGGAGAGACAGCGAGGGAGAGGAAAGCGAGATGGGGGGGGGGGGACGAGAGAGGAGAGAGAGTGTAGATAGTGAGACAGAGAGAGGAGATAGAGAGGAGACAACGAGAGGAAAGAGATATATATAGGAGAGAACGAGGGAGAGAGAGTGGAGAGAGTGAGTGCAAAAGAGAGGAGAGGGCGAAAGAGAGCGAGAGAGGAGAGAGATATAGAGCTTTAATAACAGTTACAGAGAATGGCACCCACTTTCAAATACTTAATAAGACATACATTTCACGAGATTATGGAAAAACAAAGTATGCACAATGAGCCAAGTACATAAATTTACGTGGAATGAGCAAAAAAAGCGGAATAAGGTTTAATTGCTGTTCACCTCCATCAAAGTATAATCTTCAGCCTCTGCAACTTTTTCATCATTCTCCAGCATCTCTTGAAGCTCATTGTTGGTGTTTAGAAGCACGTGGAACTGTTTCTTCCGCAGCTCCAACTTGTTCTCAACATATTCTTGGTTCTTTCGGTAAAGTAACGTAGATAGAAAACAAAAATCTAAATTAAAAGCAAAAAACCCACAACGTTTCGATAGCAACACAAGCGGTCTTCTTCAGGTGGAAAGATAAGAAAAAAACACTCTTAGGCTTGTAACCGATTCTGAAGATCTTTGTCCAGCTCATCAAGTTGCTTGAGTGTCTTTCTTCAATCAGGGTGCTGCTCAATTACTTGGCCAAAACATCATCTCGTGACGATTCTTGCATATCCGTTTGGCGTGAAGGATCTCCTACTTGCACTGCGTGATCCTTCCATGGCCAACTGCAATGCTGTCCCCGATATGTTTGTGGATCTTCCCGTAGTTGTTGATCTTCCGCAGGTTCGTGTTGTGCACCACACACAGTTCTGCTAAGAGAACTGGCATGGTGCCAGGGCTCCAACCATCCGCTGGTACTGTCTGTAGCTCTCCTGCGAGGGCAAGTCATTGCTACACCACTTAATGAAGCTCTTCAGCAGGAAATTGATATGGGGATCGTCTCCGCCTCCATTTCCATCAATCAGCATCACCTCGTCGTCAGTAGCAGCCACGCTACCCATGATACCTGTCCTCATATAGAGAGAGGAGAGAAATAGAGAGACAAAGTAAATAGAGAAAGAGACAGAAATAGAGAGGAGATAGACTTTTTTGACTTTTTAAACAACTTTTATTGCCGCCAGCAGCAACAGCACTGGAGGCGATTCCGATATAAAATACACAGTCACCAGAAAACAAATAAACGCTATAAATCCACGCGCTGTGGCGCTAAATGCACCGTGCACAACACGAAAGAAAAGTCACGTGGTGGTGGTGGTCATCGCGCACGCCATGGTGACGAGCGAGCGCTTCAGAAGGTGAACACGAGGGTGCCGTCCACGCTGGTGCAGAGAGAGCTTGTCCGGCTCCCCAGCGTTCGAAAAACACATGCACATCACCGACATGTGTGTGGTACGCGTGCTCCATTTGGAGCCGCGCCTTAAGCAGGCCCCTGAACACTGGAAGCACAGAGCAGCCGTTAGTGTCACCTTGCAGCACCTTTCAGAGCGAGATAGATAGAGAGAGAAAGATAGTGGAGAGAGCGATAAAAAGAGGGGAGCGAGAGCGAGAAAGAAGAGGTTGGGAGAGAGTGAGAGATAGAATGAAAACCAAGAGTAAAATAGTTTTAAACCAATTATATTTCTGCCAGCAGAAAAAGCACTGGAGCCTATTTCGATACAAGTTACAGTGAATACAGCATTATGTGTGCACGTCACAAACACTACCCGCAGTACATCCACTGCTAGTGCCACACGCAACACAAACACGTCGTTACGCACGCCACGTGCGACAAATGAGCTCGTTAAAAAGGAAAATGCAGATTGCCGTTTGCACTGGTGCTGAAGGTTTGACTGCCCCCCCACCGTTCAAAAAACACATGCGCATCCCCAGCGTTGGAGTGGTACACGTGCTCCAGCTGTGCCTTGAGCAGACCCATCAACATTGCCACCACAGAGCAGCCGTCAGCATTGCCTTGAAGTATAATTTTCTTGGTCTTGTAAATTATCGCTTTTGATTGGGCACTGACGAAGTTTGCAAGATCATCACGCTTATTTGCCAGGTAAGGAACCCCATACTGTATATGAAACTGCTTTTGTAAAAAGGCACCTACAGTCTCCTGAAAATCGACCCCAAAATCTGGAACATTGGGTTGTGCCACAGACAACCCAAGAACTGGTGGGCCAGATCTTCCCTGGCTCCACAGAACACACGCCCTCGGCTGTGTGGCAAGGCCACACAGCCGAGGGCATGGTCGAGTGCGCTAACCTCCACTTGAGGTCACCGCAGCGTTTGACTAAGGGAGGCTTGTACATCTGCTGCCACTGGTGGAGCGGTCTCAATTAAGGGAGATCAATTATCTCTCCTTTTTGTGTCTGGTAGGTTTGCCATGTCCTGAACATGCAGCACCTTTAAGCAGCATTTGCAGAGCACTTTCTTTGGGGCGCTTTTCAGGGACACGTCCCTGCAGCCTCCGAGCTTCAGTAGCTTCCCAGAGTCAATGTGGCTGGAGGCTGAGTGCAGAAGTGCAACTCCAGGAAGCAGTTGCGCTGTCCTCTGGTGCCATTCTTCCGAGTTAGAGCCTCGTACTTATCATACTGTGCCATTATTGATATAGGAACAGCACCAGTAAAACAAACGTGATAAGAATAGAGGGTGGGGTGGGGGGAATACGAGCAGGCCTGCAGCATGGCGAGAGCCGTAGGGGCAGAAAAAGCACCAGAAAGAAACAGATATAAACAGAAATAAGCAACACCATGTGCAGTAACAACTACTTACAGTGAAGGGGAGAAGATTTGCGTATGCAAGCCGACTCCGACAGGAAAATAAAATAGTCCACCAAAGGTACGTGAACTCCCAGGTGAGGTCAGGATGTATAGTGGTAAGCAGTAGCGGCATGAGGACACGCCCCCTTCCCGGCGTGTAGAGAGAGAGAGAGAAATTGAGAGGGGAAAGAGATATCGAGAGCAAGAGAGAAAAACAGAAAGAGGAGAAAGTGAGCGAAAAAGACAGAGTTAGAAGAGAGAGCAAGAGAGATAGAGAAATAGAGAGGACAGGGAGAGAGAAAGAGAGACGTTTAACTCTTAAAATCCGTTCTATTTCTCAGCAAAAGCAACACGATTTTGCTGTGCGATGTAAAAAACCCTGAAATATTCCATGGTAGAGATTATTTTACAAATGTACGTGAATCATACGGGAGAGAAAGAGACAGACTTGACTTTTAAACAACTTTTATTGCCGCCAGCAGAAAAAGCACTGGAGGCGATTTCAATATGAAATACACAAAGTCACCAGCAAACAAAAGAAAACAAACGTTACAAATCGTTACAAATACACGCGCTGTGGTGCTGAAAGCACCGCGCACAATACAAAAGAAAAGTCACGTGGTTGTGGTGTCATCGCGCACGCCACGGTGACGAGCGAGCGCTTCAGAATGTGAACACCACGAGGTGCCGTCCACGCCGGTGCAGAGAGGGGCTTGTCCGGCTCCCCAGCGCTCGAAGAAGACGCGCTGCACATCGCCGCCACGTGCGAGAGAGAGGGGCAGACCCGTGTGTGTTTGTTTCTGTATTTTAGTATCGACTGCGCCTCTCCAACAGACAAGCGCCGTTCGATAGCAAGTAGAGGTGATGTCACCACGGTGCTTGTGCCAGGCTAGGTGCACATTGAGGCCATATTAGGTGTGGAAGGCTCTCACTGTTTGACAGGAGGTCACGCGGCAGACCCAGGTTCCATGGGCTGACTGACTGAGATGACTGGCCGATGCACCACCTGTGCCCCCCACTGTGCACACACACACACATCCGCACACGTGCGCAGACACCAATACACAAAGACAAAGATCCCCCGTATAGCCTTAAGAGTCTGTTGGGGCAAGTGCTGATACCTAACAAAAGACACAGACAAAGATCCCCCGTGTAGCCTTAAGTGCTGTTAGTGAGTATCTAACACGCACCCACCCACGCACGCAAAACTAATCCGTAAAAAAGGGAAAAGTACAACACCAACAACAACCCAACAATATAATTCCCATCTCACTCATCCTGGGCGCACGAGCGAGTTCAATAAACGTTCTTAGATTATTGGCAAGTAGAGGGGGGAGCTCTTGACGTTTCCCCACAGTCGCGTTATATCCGGCAGCCCCGGGGAGACGACTCTTCTTCAGTCGAAGCCGACGCAGCAGCAGAACTTTTGGCAGCTCCTTGCCGTGCTGTAATTTCCTTTCATCGCCCCGCGGAACAAAAAAAACACATCCGAGGGCCACAAGCGGCGCGCTAAAACTCACGCGGTGAGGAGCTCGGGCAGGTAACATTCAAGCGACGTCGCCAATTGTTCACCGCCTCTCGCCACTTTGCCAACCGCCAGGGCACCGCTCCTGTGGTGAACTTTCCGCTCGCTCGTGTCATTGTCCCCCACCCCCACCTACCACACCCAGCCACTCCACGGTGGCTAGGAAATGTTAACAACCTCGTCTGGTATACAGGAGGTCGTATATTTGGAGTTAGCATCTCTTTCTCTCTCCCCATGGTCGCGTGGATGATTTTTCTCCGGGTCCTCCTCCGTTTTTTCCCCTCCAAACTTAGAATCTACGTCACGCGTTTAGAGTAGTTTGGCTACTGATATAAATTTCCACACGGTGATGAGGATAAGCCACTTGGTTGAGCTTTCATTTGTGATAGCCAGGTCACTTCTGAAAAAAACGCTACATAGCTCAGTGGCCCTTACCTGGTAAAATGAATATAGTAGAATAGTAATAGCCCCACCTACCACCTCCGCATCCACCCACCCCCGCGCTGCCAGCTGTGTCCATCTTCTCTCATCCGTCACGCCGCATGCAGCCGTCACCCCCATTGCAGGTCACGACAACACACTAACTCACCACCACTCACGTGGTCACCCACCCACACACCCACGCACCCACCCACGCACCTAACCACGCACAATCTCACGCACTCTCTAATTCACCCTCTCTGCACTCACGCACCCACCCACTTGGCATTGATTTTGAGCAAGGACCCAAGGACGTTCGAGTTTGCGCTGCTACCGAGCAGTCAGGGAAACTGTATCGTCTGCGAGAAGTCTTTGAGGAGCGTGGGATATATGTATATTAATGTATGTGTATGTTTGACAGTAGGGGTCTCACTCTGAAACAGTTGGGTAGCACTATTTTATTATCGGCTGTGTAATGATGTGTGGAAGCTACTGGTCTGTCGCTGTAAAACAAAGCTTGGGTTCTTCTCGGCTACAGTCATGCCCTCCATTCTCTATGTTTTGGAAAAGTGGAGCCCCTGTAATGGAACATCTGCACTGGTTAGAAACATTTAGGCTGGCCTGCCTACAATCCATCCTGGATTTAACCAGGCAGGATTGTGTGAGGAAATCACAAATCCTTGAAATATCTAGACACATTCCAATCAGTGAGCTTATCTGGCAGGCAAGGCTGCGTTGGCTGGGTCATGTAACCCGCATGCCCAACCACCACATACCCAAGCAGCTTCTGTTTGGCCGGATAGAGGGGGCTAAATGGGCACGACACAGGCTGGAGAAAAAATGGAATGATGCGGTACCGGAGCATTTGGAGCTGAGTGGACATGCCGAAGAATGGTACCAGCGATGTCAAGATCGGCCTCTATGGAGAAGGCTCGTGAAGGACGCTACTGGGAAGTTGGAGGCAGTCGCCCTCTAGCAACAACGGAGCGCAGTGCTGGGCGACTAAAATACAGCAAATTGGCAAAGCAGGAGGTATTATGAATTTCATAATCGTTTGCAGCTGGGGTTTGCATTGTCCCCCCCTCCCTCTTCCTGATGCAGAGTGGGAATTGGCGAGGTTCAGGACTGTGGCTCATGCAGCTGCAATGGCAGTATTGGGTACGCAGTCCAGACCTCCCCAGAGACCCTGGCTGAAGGAGGAGGTGTTCCGGCTGCAGCGCCTCACCTATCACCATCCTTAAGGGAAAGAACGGTGATCCGATCTCCGACCCCCAGGGACAGGTCTGTAGGTTTGCGCAGCATGTCTGTGAGGTTTCGGGGGAGGGGAAATCTCCCAGCCCAGACAATATCATGGGGCAAGGTGGGGATGATACTGCTGGGACCCGGTGCCTCAAATATTGGAAGTAGCCACCCGCTGCTGTGAGTGGCTGGCTGAGGTGACATCTGTTGAGAAAGTACGGAAGGGATCCAGAGTCTGAGATCAGGAAAAGCGCCGGGCAGAGATGAGCTCCCAAGCGAACTACTGAGGGAGGGTGTCATCTGTGTGGAGACTGCCCTATATGATATCATAATAATATTATGGGCAGCAGGACGGGTTCAGCAGGATTGGAAGGATACCATGTGGCCCCCCTCTTTGAGAAGGGAGACCGCACAGACTAACAACCACAGGGGTATCTCCCTCCTCAACAAACAATACAATAACACAATAGGAGTGCAAAGTATAGGAAAGGTAAACAAATCACTTAAACATATACAAATATACATATTTTTAATCTTACGAGGCAAAGTCCACTGAGCTATTAAGTTATTTTTCATAAGCAACCTGCTCACAAATTATAGCTCAACGAAGTGGCTTATCATCACGTGGAAATGTATAGCAGCAGCCAAATACTTCAAACGCGTGACGTCGATTATAAATGTGGAGGTAAGAACCGGAGGACCCGGATACATTTTTCACGCAACCGCGGGGAGAGAGAAAGAGACGCAAACTCCTAAAATACAGCAGCAAGTATCGTCAGGCACTTGCAGGGACTGCGCATCTACCTCTACGGGCGTCTCTGAACAGAGCACTCGCGGTGAACTCGGCACGAGCCACGCGCAGGGAATTCTCTCAACTCTCACAGAATCAGTTTCGTGTCAATTGCCGGTGTCACAGACTCACAGCTCCTCGCCACTTGACTGCCTCCAGCAGTATCACAACCCGTGTGCAGTGGCACGATGGCGTGGGTCTCTGTGTAGGTCTCTGGTTCCCTGTGCGAGTCTATTGGTATCTGTGAAACTGTAGGTCTTTGTTTGAGTCTGTGTCTGTTGGTCTTTGAGTGTGTGTCTGTAGGTCTCTGTGTGAATATATGAGTCTCTGAGTGAGTCTATGAGTCTCTGAGTGAGTCTATGGGTATCTGCGTGAGTCTATTGGTATCTGTGTGAGTCTGGGTCTCTGTGTGAGTCTATGGGTCCCTGTGTGAGTCTCGGGTCTGTGTGTGTCAGCATTCGGATATGTCTTTACAGTATTTAGCTATGGGATAATGAGACCGGAGAACCCAGAGGCAATCCCATACAGAACAGGCGGAGAACATAGACAAAGATCCCCTGTATAGCCAGAACAGATTGTAGGGGCAAGTGGTGTTTGTGATTAGCACCTATGAAGGCCGGCACGGTACATGAGGGGGTGGGTGGCCAGCCCCACGTCTGGCTGCCTTTTTCTCCCTCGTGGCGATGTTTACGACACACCACATCCGGTACTCCTTTTGAGGCTGAGTCGACCGAGGGGAGGCTCAGGACCAGTTCAAAAAAACCGTCACTGGTGTTGGTTGTTGTGAGCAGGAATCGAACTCGGGTGGCTGGGCTCGTAGTGCAGCGTGCTAACCGCTGCACCACCGCTCCCCCTAACTGCTACACCAGAACAGGGGGAGAACACACACGCGCTCAGACAATCCATACAGAAAGATGCCATAGCCGGAAATCGAACCGCTTCGTTGCCTACTCCGTCCGCCGACTCAACCCGTCCACTGTGCGCTAACGAATGTCGCCCATGGAAGGCTGAGTGCGTGAGTGGAGGTCACGGCGTGGGACGGTCCCCTGCACATGGCGTGGGCGGCACACACGCCGAGAGGCCCAGTGACCTGGTCAGATACCGCCTCGCCACTCACCCACACATCCACTCGCTTACCTACCCAGCCATTCACCCACCCATTGAGTTACTCGCTGACCCAGTTATTCGCTCATCCGCCCAGCTACTCACCCACTCATTCACTCACCTACCCAGCCACACGCTCACCCGTCACTCATCCACTCAGCCACTCGCCCACCCAGCCACGCACTGACCCAGCCACTCACCCACCCAGCCACCCAGCCACTCACCAACACAGTCTTGTTTACAGCGTGGGGCCGGTGGAGACTCATATTTTAAACTTGTTTTCTTATGACCAGTTTTAGAATATAGCTACGAATAGTTAAAGAGTAGTAGTGATTGGCAATACCCTTCAATATTAAATAACGCATGTTAAAAAGGGAAATTATCAAATGTTTCATTGTGCGTCTGTGTGTGTCGACTCGTTTTACTGGCCCGATGTATTTCCATTTAGAATGACGCAAAAACCCAGAAACCAGCTCTGTCCACATTCCATTTCCATCATTTTAACTAACGATCAAAATAACCCCAAACAGCAACAGCAGCAGCAGCAGCAACAACATCGCATTCAACAACAACATCAACATCTCATTCTCATGCGGCGACCCCCTTTCTGCATGGCCGCGGGATTGGGAAATGCAATTTATTCACCCGCGCCCCGCGAACCCCGCGAACCGCATTACTCCGTGACCTCCCGTTATTAACCCGTCCCGCACGGCTCTCTCTCTCTCTCCTTCCTCTCCCTGTCTCTCTCCCCCCTCTCTCTCTCTCTCTCTTTTCTCTCTCCCGTCTCTGTCCCTCACTCCCTCTATTTTGTTTTACGATCAGTGGAAACAAGAAGATGCTCGGTGTCGTCGGCCCTTTGCTTCGTTCATCATTTCGTAAAAATTTTTTTATAACTTTGCTTTATGTAAACCCCCACCTCTCGCTCACTCTCTCGCTCACTCTCGTTCTACACGCACGCAGCCCTTCTCGCAGTCCGACGGCCTCCGACGGGTAGCTCATAACTGCATGCAGAGCTTTCCGTCATCTGCCACCGAGCACACGGCCTCCTCCCTCGCCCACTGCTTCTTGAAGGCCGGGACAGCGTGGGTCAGCCGCGCATGGCGGAACTCCAGCCACACCCTGGCTCCGACCAACCTCCATCTCTCTCTCCCCCCTCTCTCTCTCTATTTATCTCTCCCGTCTCTGTCCCTCACTCCCTCTCCATGTCTCTCTCGCTCTTTTCCTGTCTCTCTCTCGTTCCCCCTCTCTCCCTGTCACACACTCCCGCTCGATCTCTCGCTCTTTCTCCCTGTCGCTGCACAGAACGAGGGAAAAGATGCTGGAAGGTGACACTGACGGCTGCTCTGTGCTTCCAGTGTTCAGGGGCCTGCTCAAGGCGCGGCTCCGGTTGGAGCACGCGTACCAAACACATGCCGGTGATGTGCACGTCTTCTTCGAACGCTGGGGGGCCGGAAAAGCCCTCTGTACCAGCGGGGGTGGCACCCTCGTGTTCACCTTCTGAAACACTCGCTCATCCCTCACTCTCTCCTCGACACTCTCTCTCTCTCCATATCGATCTCTCTCCCCTTTTGCCCGAGGCTCGCATGAGGCCGGGTCACATAAGCGATGTTCTTCTCCATTGTTGACATCGCTTAGGTCGAGGTCTGCAACTAAGCTACCAATGCCTATTTTCCACTGCACCACCCAGCCATGCCGAAGTGCCAGGTCGCTTCCAACTGATTGATTTTGGCGTCCTCTGGTCTAACACCGTTTGAGACGAGGCTCAAAAAAAAGCTGTCTCTGGTGTGGACCAATCAGTTTCAAGGACAATGCAAATATTATCAGAGTATGTTTTTTGTTTGCAATCTGACCACAAGCATTGTGGTTGATGCAGCATGATTCCTTGTAAAAGGTTTCAGTTTGGTGTTTAAACATCTTAACACCTGTTTTGTTGCCAAAAAGGGGATAAACCTATGATCATATTTTGGTACTGGCAAAGGAGGTCCCGTGATGTAAATGTGTTACTAGGTCAGCACACCGGCGTATTGGAGAGTAAACCCACAAAATGTACAATTAGAATACGACGTTTTGCCGATAATATCAACTTGCATCATCAAGTGGACAGCCAACTCTGATGAGACAGCCAACTCTGGCTGTCCTCCTGATGATGCCAGTTGTAATTACTGTTATGGGTGCTGAACTAGTAACGAATTGGCATGTTTTGTTTACGTGACAAACCTTACTAATTGACTGTGTCAGGCGGTGACAGTTTAACGACAAATCTTGACTTAAATCATTCGTGACTGCAGGAATTCGTAGTATTGGGTCTTTCCTGAAGACGACCGCTTATCTTGCGATCGAAACGTCGTGGTTTTAGTTTTTTTTCTTTGAACCTATCTGCGTGACTTTACCGAAAGACCCAAAAATAGAGGTTTATGCGATCTAACCCAAAGACCTCTATTATGGAGAGCAAAAGTAACTGCGTACACATTGAGAAATCAAAAACACCGCACAAACACAACGGCCACGTGAATTACAACCACGTGAAATACAACCACGCAAAACACAGCCAGGCAAAATACTAAGCAGCAGTGAATGGCAAAATTCGCCGCTGTTTCCAAGTTGATCCCAACAACAAACGTCGCCACCCCCCACCCCCACCCCCCTGCCGTCTTCTGGGCCTCCTCGCCGGTGTCTCTGTTAATCTCTTCCCAAAATTAAGCTAGTGGGCCTCAAATCGAAAAGCGCAACCACATCATCACCATAATCAGCAGCAGCAGCATCACAAGCGGCATCATCACCATTAGTTCTCTCTGGAACGTTAGGCCGATTCGGCACGGCACCACGTGGTGGAAGAAGGTGGCTGCGCGGTGAGAATGTAACGCGTTGCGAGTGTGGGGGGAGCGAGAGAGAAGTGAACCACGGTTAGCGAACAAAGGGTGGCCGGGCCCGCCAGCATCCATCACCTATAGCAACTCCCCTTGTATGTGCGCCATGCCAACCTTCTTAGGTGCTCGCTAACAGCCGACTAAAAACTATACACATTTTTTGTTATCGTACCAGGTAAGGCCCACTGTGCTATGTAGCTCTTTTCTGAAGCGACCTGGCCACAAATAATAGCTCAACGTAGTGGCTTATCGTGTGGAACTGTGTAGGAGCCAAATACTTCAAAGGCATGATTCCGGAGGACCCAGGTAATAAGGCACGCGACCACGGAGAGAGAGACACGCAAACTCCAAATGTACAGCAGGCGTCAGGGTCGAACCCACGACCTCTTGTAGACCAGGCGAGGGAATTAACATCTCGCCACCACGACACTCTACCGCAGCACTTGCCCCAACAGTCTGTGGAAGGTTCTACGGGGGAGCTTTGCCTGTGTTGCGTGCACACGAGCGAGAATGCGTGCAGCTTGTAATGGTGCTATTGAGTTTGCTTAATTGAATCACAACCCATATCTCTGTCTTAATGACGCTAATTGCACATCGAGCCGGAAGAAATGTTCGGGATACTGTCTGGGCAGTTCGCGAGCTCCTATGAAGGCCGGCACGGCGCACAAGCGAGGTGGGTGGCTAACACCACGCCGCCTTTGTCTTTCTAGTGGCGATGTTTACACACAGCAGCAGGTCATTTGAGGCTGAGTCGACCTAGGGGTGACCCACGACCGTTTTAGATAATTGGCACTGGTGTTGGACGTGACTGGGTTGAGTAGCGAATACAGAAGATTGACCGCGGTTTATTTATATTCGCTGTCACGTTTCAGTTTGTGATCCTATGAACGTATGTTCTGTCGCCAGAATATTCTTTAAATGCTCGAGAATATACGAAATAAACTGCAAAAAGCACATTGTCTCGGTATTGTATTCTTACGTAAAAAGCAGGATGACTGAGAGAAGAGAGTAAACATGAGGACAGCTACTCTGCTCAACCAGAGCTATACATGTCCTGATACTTGCATTGGCTTTGTACTATTCGCATTGTGGCGTTGTTCTCTGATCTAACACTGGTGCAGAAACAAGGCCATGCAGAAGGTTGTTGGGGTAGGCCAATCAGTCTCAAAGACAATTAATACATTTCTATCAGAGCATGTTTGTTTGCATGTTTGCCACAAGTGTGTGTGACGCCCTGTGATAGGTGTGTCTTTTTGGTGATTCAACATCTTAACACGCCTTTTGCTTTATTGCCAGAAAGGGTAAAAATATGACAATTTTTATTATGAGGGCAGTTGTCCCTGATTTCTCCGCATGTCCTCTCATCCTCATGCTCCTCTCTCTGCCTCTCAGTGTCATTCTCATAATGCATCTCCCCACGATTTTATCATCGTAATGGTCTACTATACTGCTGGATGAAGATCCATGATGATGATGTCGTCGTCATTAACCTGCCTGTGTTCTCTAATCCGCGTGTTCCTTCGTCACTTGATTGCGTAAGTGGGATGGGTGAGTGAATGAGCGGGTTAACCAGGTAGGATTGCATGGGCCAATGGGTGGGTGAGTGAATCCGTGGGTTAGCGGGTGAGTGGGTGAGTGAGTGGGTGAATTGTATTCATGTGAAGAGATAGGGTGAGTGTGCAGCATTATTACTGAGATGTGTTGGGGGAATTTACTTGTTTTTTGATCACGAGTTCAAAATTGAAACTAAACGCTCATGCCTGCCTTCTGCCTTTGGTGGCTTACACACACACCCATCGCATACATGGAGCTATCACACGCACACACGCATCACACACACACATCACACTCTCTCTCTCTATGTGTGCCTTATTGTCTCTGTGTCCCTTTGCGTCTGTCTCTCTCCAGATCCGTCTCTAACTTTCTCTGCTGCTCTATCTCGCGTGTGCTTTCTTTATCCCTCTTGGTTAGTCTCTCTCCATCTCTTGTATATTTTCTGTATCTTTTGCATATCAAATTAACCTGCGCAGTTCCGAAGATGTTGACACTGTTCAACAAAATTATGAATCTGTGTTGCTTCTGGTGAGCAATGCAGTCAGGTGTTTTTAAAAGTCAAACCTCTCTCTATCGCTCTCTTCCGGCTCCCCAGCGTTCGAAGAAGACGTGCACATCACCGGCATGTGAGTGGTACACGTGCTCCAGTCGGAGCCGCGCCGCGCCTTGAGCAGGCCCCTGAACGCTGGAAGCACAGAGCAGCCGTCAGTGTCACCTTCCAGCATCTTTTTCCTCGTGTTGTACACCGCCCTCTGCACCAGCGTGGACGGCACCCTCGTGTTCACCTCTGAAGCGCTCGCTCGTCACCGTGGCGTGCGCGATGACCACCACCACCACGTGACGTTTCTTTCGTGTTTATTTGCATTTGTTTGCTGGTGACTGTATTTCATATCGGAATCGCCTCCAGTGCTGTTGCTGCTGGCGGCAATAAAAGTTTTTAAAAGTCAATAAGTCTCTCGCTCTCTTCCTCGCTCTCTCTCGCTCTCTCTCGCTGTCTCTCTGGGCCCAGTTAATTGAGGGGGCTCGAATTTAGCAGATGGCGTCACAAAGCGACCAGCATCACGACCAGCGTCCAGCATAAATACTTCCTCATCGGAGACCCACACAATCATCGTCACACACCTCCAGGCTCACATGTCCTCCTCGAAGGCACTGGTGGACCCATAAACTCAATCACTCGCTCACCAAAATCACTCACCACTGGTGGAGCCATCAACACCACCATCCCTCTTCACAACTTCCCTACCCACTCACACTCACTCGTCATCAACCGCTCGTCGTCACTCATCATCGTTTACTTCAGGCATCATCATTTTCAAGTACAGGAACACCCCGATTTACACACTACCGGTGTACCTACTCTCGCTAGAACGTGCTCCACGTATTGATACCCAGTTAGGTTTTATACACCGTGTTGCCTCGCCATAACGTACACGACAGCATTGACGAACATTACCGCTGAGTTTAACGTTTTTGACGTTGCACAGCGACATTGAGACGCCAGATGGCGCCCAAGCGTTAACGTTAATGACCGAGATTCTTGATTCATTCGGTAAAGTCACGTAGATAGAAAATAAAAAATACAATATATATGTTTTTTTAAATAAGTAAAAATACAAAATAAAAGCAAAAAACCGCGACGTTTCGAATGCAACACCAGCGGTCTTCAAAGCTGTGCGGCGTAAACAGCATGAGCGGGGCAGCCAGCGCCAATGTAGGAGCAAAGCACCAGAAGTACAAGCGAAGCGAGTGCGTTAGACAATGGGAGGGGGTTGTAGAGATAGAGGTGGAGCTGAAGGCGAGGGCGCAGTCCAAGTGTGCTAGACAATGGGGGGGAGGAAGAGGGTAGAGATAGAGGGGAGGGAGGGGGGTAGAGATGGGGGGGGCATTGCACATCGCTACACCTCATTCACACTACTGACGGTGGAGGTTGACAAGAAAACACAAATCAAGTAATGACCCAAAGTGGTTGATGACATTTTTCCAATGATTGCTGAGTTGAAACCCGTCGTCTCGGTTGAAATTGTGTCTGTATTAATGGATGGCTTCGTGAACGAATCCTTGTTGATAGCCAGTCGGCTTGCAAAGTACCATCGTCTTAGAGAAATTAATTTCACGTGAGCCGGCCGCATTAAAGTAATGATCAGCCACGGCAGAAGTATTAGTCCTACCGTGTTTAAGATCTGCCTTATGCTCACGAACACGGTCCGAGACATGTCGTTTCGTTTCCCCAATGTAATCTGCTGCCGCAGACACAGCTTAGTTTGTAGACGCCAGGATATCGCATGTCAGGAATCTTGTCCTTCACAGATGGGATCAGATCACGAATTTTATGCACAGTGTTAAATCGGACCTGGATCTTTGTTCAAGATTTTTGAAATATTTTTGGTTATTCCTGCTATGTAGGGCAAGGTGATGTTTTTTTTTTTAATTGGATCTTCAGATAGCTCCATCCTCACGGTTGGGGTGATGGCTTTGCGGATTGTGTAGTCAGAATATCCATTCGCCTTGAGAGCTTGGTGTCCGTGTTTGAGTTCACTGATTAGGTGTTCATGGTCGGAGATACATTGACCTCTATGGTGTAGAGGTTTGATGAGGGAATTCTTCTGGGATGGATGGTGGTGGAAATCAGGTTTTACGTATGCGTCAGTATGGGTTACTTTCCTGTAGACAGAATGGCATAATGCACGGGCATAATATTAATTTGAAACCCTCCCGCCCACCTCCTACGCATTTTCCATATGCTAAATTCCTCTTGATATGCAAATTATTTTGTCAAGGCGCTCTTCTTCCCACCTCCCCCCCTCCAAACCAGCTTAAATATACGCTCCAAGCTTGGTGGTGTTTCATTCTTCACCTGAGAACGGCTGCTTGCGTTGTGGCCGAAACGTCGTGAGAATTATTTTATTATGTTTTATTTTTATTATTTGATTACTTCCCTTCTACGTGACTTTACCGAAAGAACCAAGAAGACAGAATGGCTCATTGAGCCATCTGGTCTCTTTTGATTAAGGCATCCAAGAAAGGTAGCATGCCATCCTTTTCTATCTCCATGGTGAATTAGATTGCTGGGTGTATGGAATTTATGTGGTTGAGGAATTGATTCACAGCCGGTCGGCCATGTGGCCAGATGACGAGCGTGTCGTCCACGTGCCTCTTCCACAAGGACGGGCGTAGAGTGGGTGCCCGGATGGCGTCCGTCTCAAATTTTTCCATGAAAATGTTGGCCACAACCGGAGACAAGGGAGAACCCATTGGGGTGTCTCCTGACTGGCTCTCGTCTTTCTCACGTGTACTGGACTCTTTTCAGATTTTATCCACCATATACTATATTGATGGCGACTATTTTTTCATACAAGTGTAAACTATTTTATAAGATAAACAACTAATCATAAATATAGTATAACAGACGAGGTAATATATTAATCATATACACTTACTTTTCACACTGATGGTTGTAAAATATAGATATGCAATGGGTTACTAAGCATCCTCCCTCTTGGTAATTTACCACGTTACAATCCACGGTCCGATCTCCAGGAGAACGTACTACTAGTAGTAGAACTATAGTAGGTTCTGTACCACGTTACGATCCACTATCCCATCTTTTCGTTTCGATTTAAGTATTTTATATTTACGTTATGGTTTTCAGGAACGCATCCTGGGTGTAGTGCAGGGTTATTCCTGTACTACCATCCTCCACATAAACTTACCTCATCACAACCGTTTTAATGTAGCATTGCTAAGTCTCTGTTTAGCGCCTTGGTCAAGGCGGTGGCAAGATGTTACCTACCTCGCCTGGTAAAGATGAGGTCATGAGTTCGATCCCGACCCTGACGCCTGCTGTATATTTTGAGTTTGCGTCTCTCTCTTCTCATGGTCCCGTCGATTTTTCTCAGGGTCCTCCAGTGTTTCTCTCCACGTTTAGAATCAACATCAGGCGTTTGCAGTATTTGACAACGAAGTGGCTTATCATCATCACGTGATGATAAGCCACTTCGTTGAGCTTTCATTTTTGATAGCCAGGTCGCTTCTGAATAAAATTACATAGCTCAGCGGGCCTTACCTGGTAAAATAAAATAAATAGGTTTAGTTTAGTTTGCGTGATTTGGTGAGATGCGGTTGTGGACGCTGGGCTGACGTAGATGAGGGGTGGCAGGAAGATGGAGAGGGTGGCAGGAGATTGAGGCTGAGGCTAATGTGGGGGTGATGGATGTATGGAACTGCTTAGCTATGGAAGGGGCTAAGGCGTTGGAGCGGTGGTTGTGGTGGCTACTGTGGTGGTTATTCTGCTCGTGATACCCAGGAGAGCCTCGCCGAGTCTCAACACTGCCAGGTTTGTCACGAGATTGCTGCTGCGTGATCTGCAGGGGATTGCTCAGCATAGGGGGGTGTGGTTTTGGCCAAAAGCAGTTCCACTGTGTGTGTGGGTTTAGCTATGGGAGAAGGAAATCGTAAAACCAGGAGAAAACTCACGCAGAATTGGGGAGAAGATACAGACTTCACACCCACCGGCTCATTCACACAACAACAATCGCCATTCGTCACTACATGGTGGTAACGTCACCACGTCGCTTCTGCCAGGCTATGTGCACGTTAAGGCCACGTGAAGTGTCGATTGCCCGCTGGCAGGAGGTCAACGGACAGACCCAGGTGCCATGGATCGACTGAAACAATTGGCCGATGCACCACCTGTGCCTCCTACTGTGCTAACTTACTGTGTTTTAGTCACCCGGCGCTACGCACGTTGATATTAATGTCGCTCCACTGCTCTAGGTTGTTTCTGGAGGGCGAATGCCTCCAACTGCCCAGTAGCATCCTTCACGAGCCTCCTCCACAGTGGCCGATCTTGACACCGCTGGTACCAGTCATCGTCAACTCCATTCAGCTTCATATCCTCTTGTCCTACATCACTCCATTTCTTCTCGAGCCCATGCCGGGCGTTTTTCGCCCCCTATATCCGGCCGAACAAAAGCTGTTTAGGCATGCGGTAGCTGGGTATGTGGGCTACATGACCCAGCCAACGCAGCCTTGCCTGCTGGCGGAGTTTACCGATGGGACTTTGTCCCGATCTTTCAAGGATTTGTGAGCTCCTAACACAACCCAGCCTGATTAAACCAGGGTGAATCGTAGGTAGGCCAGCCTACATATTTTAACCGGCGAAGAAATTCCATTAGGGGTGTCCACGTTTTGCAAGCCGACAAGACCCGAAGTTTAATGTGGAGCAACAGACCAGGTAGCTTCCACACAGTGTTACGCAGCAAATGAAAATATACTGCCGCTGAACTGATTCGGATTGAGACCTCTGCAGTCAATCCGGAGCCTGTCATGAGCACACTGCCAAGGTATGGAAAACTCCCCACTCTCTCAACAACTGCCCCAGCACCAATTGGGAGTTATGGGGTGGGGTGTCTGATAGCATAAAATACCCAGGCAGGTGCTTAGTTTTGGTGGGGCTAATTGTTAAACTCCACCTCTTAGTGGGATGCTCCAGGTTCAGCAGCAGCATAACCAATTCCTCCTCTGAGTGAGCAGCAATCGCCAGATCAATAGGGAGCCATCCTTTGACCGAACCCGGGCATCGATCAGCCTCCGATTGTATCTGTACCAGATGGAAATCTTTCGGTACAGCCATCGAAGGTTTCACAATTTGCATGGTCGAAAAGATGTTAAATAATGTTGGTGCCAGAGGACATCCCTGTCGCACCCCACGGTGAACAGTGAATGGCTCCGACTCCCGGCCATGTAGTTTTACACGGGCTTGCTCACTATCATGTAGGTCCTTAATGATTTTGAGCAGAGAGTCAATGACTCCGAAAGCATGAAGAACAACCCAGAGCCCAGGCCCACTGATGGTAGCATAGGCCTTGACCTGGTCAATAAAGCAGATATGTAGGTCCTGGTGGAATTCCCTACAACTCTGCTGTAGCAGATGAACAGAAAATATGGCATCTGTGCAGGACTACCCTTTCCTGAAACCACATCGCGGCTCCAGAAGCCTTTCTACAGCGTGCCTAGCAAGGCCATGTTGAATCATCCTTGCCAGGACTTCTCCCAGCACACTAAGGATATAATGCCCGTATAGTTGTTAGTCTGCGTGGCCCCCCTTCTCAAAGAGGAGGACCACCAGGACTTCCTCCCAATCCCGCGGAACCTGTCCAGTTGTCCAGCCTGTTACTATGTTATGTGGGGCAGTCTTTGCACAAATGCCACCCTCCCTCAGAATTTCGCTCGGGAGATCATCTCTGTCTGGTGCTTTTCCTGGTCTCAGACTCTGGATCGCCTTCTGTACTTCCTCAATGGATGGCACTTCAGCCAGCCACTCACAGCGGGTAAGTACTTAATCAGATATTTGAGGCACAACAGCCTCAGCAGGGTCATCCCCACTTTGGCCCATAATGATTTCCCCTCCCCCAAGGCCTCACAGAAATGCTCAGCCAATCTGCAAACATGTCCTTGGAAGTCTGAGATCGGATCGCCTTTCTTTCCCCTAATTATGGCAATAGGTGTGGCACTGCAAGTTACTTTTTGATGGAGTTAAAGAGTGATTTGTGATCGCGGGCTACTGAGGCAGACAGGAGCCACAACCAGTCCACCGGACCTCCTGAATACCACAGAGATCCAGACGGTACTGGTCCAGCACCCGACAGAGGAGTTGCAGCCTTTCCTCCGCAGTGAGCGTTCGAACATTCCACGTGACCACCCGTAGTGGCTTTTGTTGTTTTTGGAGGAACACTGGGGGTACAGAATCAGTCTCCTGGCGCCACCAAATGAGGTTTGGCCAGGACACTTCATAGACGCCTGTCCCCCTGGGGCCTATGGCACAGCTTAGCTAGATATTTTTTCCGTAGTTTTGAGGTTATTAATTGAAGGTGTGGTGGCTACAAACGCCATGAGGGGAATGGCCAATTGATATTGGTCATCTCCCCACGGCACTGCTCACTACAGCATTACTGTCCGGCACCAATGAAGAGGTTCGGGGTTGTTTTGTCGGACTACTCACACACACTGTCTCACTCACACACTGACACACACTCGCTCACTCACTCGCACGCTCAATCACTCACACTCTGCAGAAACTAGACTGACAAACACTTATTCACTCACTCACACACGCTCACTCATACACTCACTCACTCGCAAGGTCGCTCACTCACGCTCTGCAAAACAGGGAAAGAACACACAAACTCGACTCACACTTATTCACACACTCACGTTCACTCACTAGCACACTTACACTGCAGAACAGTGGGAAAACACGTAAAATCGATTCACACACATACTCACTCTGCAGAACACGGGGGGGGGGGCGCACAAACTCACTCACACATTCGCACACTCACACATACACACACACGCTCACTCACACACTCACATATCCACTTGCACACTCTGCAGAACAGGGGAGAGAATACACCCACACACAGAAACTCCACACAGAGAAGGCGACTGGAATCGGTCATCAAACCCAGGCGCCTCTCGCTGTGCGGTCGGCGCAAGCGTCGCAGCTGGAGGTTCCGATGAAGCCAAGAGGCGTGCGCGGTGCGACAGACGAAGGCGCAGGGCCTGAAAGTGCTCGCCCCTCGAGAGGAAGGGTACTTTGAATCCTCTTGCACGCTGCCCCCCTTCCCTCCCCCAGACGTCTTGGAAGTCTAGGATGAAGAGGAGGGAGTAACCACAATTTCCCCCCCCCCCATTGATTCAACTGCCGCGCCGGGAGATGGAGTCCAACCATGTTTCCCGCGGTGGGGAGATGTTAACTCACTCGACTGATAAACAGGATGTCGTGCGTCGGTTCGATCCCGACCTTAACAAAGCCTTAATGTCTATTTAGGAGTTTGCGTGTCTCTCTCTCTCGCCCCGTGGTCGCGTGGATTTTTCTCCGGGTCCTCCGGTTTTTTTCCCTCCACATTTATAATCAGCATCACGCGTTTAGAGTTGTTTTGCTGCTGCTATAAATTTCCACGTAATGCTAAGAAGCCACTTCGTGAAGCTATGCATTGTTATAGCCAGGTCGCTTCTGGAAACTGATCGACCTTCCTCAGCGGGCTTTATCTGGTAAACAAAACAAGTATAAATAGTTTCGTTTAGAACCGGCAATCTCTGACTCGCGAGTCCATTTCACAGCACGTGGAGGACAGAGAGTCGATGTTAGTAATCACGTGTGTGTGTGTGTGCTACGCACCGCGTGGGGAGGTCCCCGCACGGCAGTGGATTAACAAGGGCTTTCACATACGACTTGGATTCGTCACCATCATCATCATCATAGCAGACAACGTCTATCCACTGCTGGATGTAACGATTAACCCGGCACCCGCTCCACCACACATGAGGAGCCGATACCATAATCGATCCATCTCCTCCACGGTTGTTCATGTTGTATACACCCCGCACGGGTTGCCTAGCAGAGTGCGTTAACCGGTGCACCACCGCTCCGCACTTACACGTGCGTGCGTGTGCGCCTCTGTGTGTGTGCGTGAGTTGTGAGTACAATGTTGTTTACTCTCTAGCATATGTGTGTTCCCTTTCTCTCTCTCTCTCCATTCCTCTCTCTCACTCTCAAGAATTTCGGACAAGTGACGCCCCGGGCCTCAACCAATTTCACGGTTGACTGAGGGCACACACGTGCACGTGCACAAGCACACACCCACACACTGCTACACAACAAAGACAAAAATCCCCCGTATAGCCTTAACCAACTGTTGGGGTAAGTGCTGTTAGAGAGCACATATGAAGGCCGGCACGACACACGAGGGGGTGGATGACCAACACCACGCCCGCCCGCCTTTGTCTATCCAGTGGTGATGTTAACACACCACACCAGGTATTAATTTAAGGGGAGTCCCAGGACACGTTCAGATAATCGTGAACAGGGATCGAACTCGGAACGCCGTGTTCATAGCGCAGCACGCTAACTGCTACGCCACCGCTCCCCACTCGCACACGCGCTCTCTCTCTCTCTCACATACACGCACACACACACAATTCAGCAAACAAGAGATTGCTATAAAGTGAGAGCGAGTTGATGGCTGGGGAGATTGGGGAGAACGAGAGAGAGAGACACGGTGTGCTGGGTCTGGTAAAGCAAAGTAAATGTTCGGGGGACCCAAGTGGATCAAGGGACTCGGCATTGATGAACACGATAGGGGCACATTAACAATACAGTGCTTTGCAAGGATACGTGTTCAACTCGACGTATGTGGGTCTGTATGTTGAACTTCTGTCGCACCGTACGTCGCCAACCGGACTAATCGGAAATGCGGGGGAAAGAACAACAAATAAACACAAAAGGCAGTTCTGAAGAAATGAGTTTTCCATCCTAGATGATGATTTAAAAAGTGGCTTCCTAAAATCGGAAGGAAAAGCGTTCCAAAAGGCCGCAGAAATGCATCTCAAAGCGCGCGATGCGGTAACCGTCTTTGTTTGAAGCATCACCATGTTAAATCTACGGCTGGATGAAGATCAATCTGGTAATTATGGTGATGTCTGTACTCTGTGTGTGTGTTTTCGAAAGCACGTGCTCCTCCCTCCGTCTCTCAGTGTAATCAAAATCACCATGCATAGGTCCAGCGGCTTCCTAATATCAGAAGAAAGAGCATTTCAGACGGCCGCAAAAGCGCATATGAAAATGCGCGATACACACAGAGACCAGTAGAATCACGTGGACTAGTGTCACTTGAAGAAGGGCTCTCAGTGAGCTCTATAATATCCACGGACCATTCCGTGCGGATCAGAGTGTCACTTGAAAAAGAGATCTCAGAGGTAGCTCTTTGGTATCCACTTCTACAGAGCGTTCTACGTGGACCAGAGTGTCACTTGAAGAAGGGATCTCAGAGGTAGCTCTGCGACATCCACATCCACGGGCCGCGATCTCTAACAACAACACCAACAACACGGAGGGGCCGCACGGCTGTGAGAGATTTCCGAACGCATTCCACATCCTCGCGACGCCGCCGGTTATAGCAGCAGCAGGATCAGCAGCAGCAGTGGCGAGATCTGCGAGATGACGATAGAACACCGCGGTAGGGGGGAAAGTGACACAAAAACGCATTAAGGAGATGACTTCCACCCCATCTTCTGCTCGCCCAGGTCGAAGGTGGAAGCCTCCGATTAGCAGATGAAGCGTGGATCTTGTGTCATGTGTTAGCCCAATTACCTTGCGGATTGTTTAGTGATTGTAATTTTATTTAAAATGTTGGCTGCTTGCTCGGTGGGTTTTTTCCTTTCTCTGTCTCGGTAATCCGAGTCACGGAGAACATCGCGAAATTAAACTCTCGGCTGGGTACCCCCTCCTCTCCACCCACCTCTCCCCCACCCACTCCGCCCTCCACTCCCCATCAATAGCCTGAGTCACTCCACAGCTAAGGGAGATGAACTGCACTGCGCCATGTCCCTGGCACGGTAATGGAGATAGTGCGTCCTTTGCCTGAACGGGCGGGCCGGTGGAATCATTACAGCTGCTTCACAGCAAGAAGTAACCAGGTTCAATTCCTGACTCGGGCGCCACCTTCTGTGTGGAGTTTGTATGGCCTCCCACTGTTATGCAGTGCGATGTTATCTCCCTCGCCTGGTATGCAGGAGGTCGTGGGCTCGATCTTGAATCTGACACCTGTTGTATATTTGGCGTGTGCGTGTTCTCCCCATGGGGGTTTTGTCCCGAGTCTTCCGGGTTTTTCCTCTACATTTAGAATCCACGTGCGTGTCGAGTATTTGGCTGCTTTTATAGTTCCACGTGATAAGTGACTTCGTTGAACTATGATTTGTAGCCAGATGGCTTCTGAGAAAATAAGTTATTTAGCTTCGTAAAATGGAGTGAGTGGGTGAGTGAATCGGTGAGTAGGTTAGTGGATACATTTGTAATGCGGGCGTAAATGGGCGGGGCGGATATGACGATCCGAGAGGGAGGAGTCAGGGTGACGTGGGGGAGAAGTTATAGCGGGGAGACAGGAAGCTATCTGGGTCAGTCGGGGGAGTCGGGGGAGTGAAGGGTGGTGAACACGTTGGGTGGTCGCCGTGCCTCAGCCTGGTGGCTGAGGGGCTCATGACGGCGCCAGCCAGCGGGGTGGAAGGGAGAGTGGAGGATTGAGGTTGGAGATGGCGAGATAGCCACAGAGGCCACGAAGGGCTGAGGTAGGAAGTGGCGAGATAGCCACAGAGGCCACGAAGGGCTGAGGTAGGAAATGGCGAGATAGCCATAGAGGCCACGAAGGGCTGACATTGGGAGGTGGCGAGATCGCCACGCACGGAGGAACAGGGAGCAGCGATGGAGCTGCTGGGGGAGCAGCCAGAGGGCTGTACCAAGAGCCTGCAGCGGAACTGCAGGAGCGTGGAAGGCTACGGGAGCGAAGGCAGATGTGGGGCTGCCAGGGAGAGAGTCTCAGGAGGAGTGCCGTGTGGGAAGGAAAACGCGAACCCCAAATAAAGGACACGGAGTCAGCGAGAAGCGTCTGAGTCCTTTTATTACACATTGGTGAGTTTGGTGAGTGGGTGAGTGAGAACATGAGTGTTTGAGTGTGTGAATGAGGACAGGTAATGTAGTGCTTAGTGCGCTGCGCTACCAACCCACTAGGGAGACAAAGGAGGCCAAGTGAGCTCCTGGCCACCCACCCCCTCGTGTGCCGTGCCGGCCGTAATAGCTGCTACTTGCTAACAGCATACTCTTTGGATCTTTCGGTAAAGTCACGTAGATAGATAAATAATACAAAATCACGACGTTTCGATCGCAACACAAGCAATCGTCTTCAGGTGAAAAAATACAGCAGGTAAACTGCTGACTAATGGGGCAAGTGCCAACAGAACTATTCTACCACTTTTAATAACAACACCACCACTTTATTTTAACCACTAGCATCTTAAATACAATCATTGTGGTAAATCGCGTTAGATTATGGCGCTATGTGAATGATAGCTCAACGAAGTGGCTTATCGTGTAGAAATTTACATCAACCAAATACTCTAATCGAATGGTTTCTAAATGTGGAGGAAATAAATCGGAACACCCCGAGTAAAAATCCACACGTCCGCTAGGAGAGAGACACGCACACTCAAAATATACAACAGGAGTCAGGGTCGGGATCGAATCCACGACCTCTTGTTTCCCAGGCGAGGTGGTTAACATCTCGCCTTTCTCTATCAATACCGAGCGCAGTTCTAGAAACTGGCCGTTTCTGCCTCGAATCAACGCCGCCCTGTGCGCCACTCCTCACACACAACGCAGGCAGGGTGAATTGATAGGCATGCGGATGTTTGTCTGGCAGATAATACAGGGGTTTTAATAGCTGCTTGATTAATTCATTTTCTGCGCCGGGGCGCGCGTTTCCTTTGACATGGCCAGCGCAGCGACCGGGCTGCATGCGGCAGCAGAGGTTATAGGGCATTACACGATTGAACGCGGAACGTATTTTGTAGAGCTGTCATTTATTTATTCATGACCATATTCAATAATCCATCTATCCACGCTGCATTCATTCCATCGCATACGTCCATTTCATCTTCCTGCGTGCATGTGTGAGTGCGTTTGTGATTGAGTGATTATGTGGGTGCGTGAGTGTGAGTGCATGCGTGAGTCTGTGAGTGAGTGCCTAAGTGTGTGACTGAGTGTTTGAGTGCGTGCGGGCGTGAGTGTGTGTGTTCTCCGTGTTCTGCCGAGTGTGAGTGAGTGAGCGTGTGAGTGAGTGAGCGAGTGTGTGAGTCAGTGTGTGAGTGAGTGTGTGAGTAGTCCGACAAAACAACCCCCGACCTCTTCGTTGGTGCCGGACAGTAACGTTGTGGTGAGCAGTGCCATGGGGGGAGGACCAATTTCGTGTATGTGAGTGCATGTGTGAGTGTGAGTGCGTGTGTGAGTTTGTGAGTCTACAGGGGCATCTCCCTCCTCAGTGTGCCAAGACAGATCCTGGCAATGATTATTTGACATAGCCTTGTCAGTCATGTTGAGGAGGCTTGTGGAGCCCCAATGTGGTTCAGACCAGGATGGTCCTGCACAGACGCCATATTTTTTGTCTGGCTGCTGCAGCAGAGGTGTAGGGAATTCCAACAGAACCTACATCTCTGCTCTATTTACCTGGCCAAGGCCGATGATAGCATAATAGTCCTGGGCTCTGGGTTGTTCTTCGTGCTTTCGGAGTCCCTGTTTCTATGCTCACAATCATTCATGATGGTATGTGGGCCCGGGTAAAGCTACTTGGCCAGGATTAAGAGCCATTCCCTGTTCACCTTGGAGTGTGACATTGATGTCCTCTGGCTCCATTATTTAACACATTTTTCGACCATGTAGTTCGAGAAGCTGTCCA
The DNA here is from genome assembly GCF_015708825.2 of Lethenteron reissneri. Lineage (NCBI taxonomy): Eukaryota > Metazoa > Chordata > Hyperoartia > Petromyzontiformes > Petromyzontidae > Lethenteron > Lethenteron reissneri. The sequence goes on from NC_083846.1 coordinate 980,506, forward strand.
TGGCTCCATCTGGTAGACTGAGGTCCAACAATTGTCCTTGTTGCCTGGAAGAAGTTATGCCTGTCATGCTGGTCGGCATATCCCTCATTTTCTTGTGCCTTTACCACCCAACAGCTGTTCTTGATGGTGTGGATCTGCCATTGCATTTCGACATTTAGTTGGTGGTATGCTGCGGTCCTGTGCCGTGTCCTCAGGTGGTTTTGGCAGGCGAGGAAGGCTGCATGCTCGCACTCGAGGAGGTCGCGGATCTGGGTGTCATTTGCATCGAACCAGCCCTCTTGTCTTTGGGGTTCATCGCCGATGGTCTGGGCACATTGGTGTAGTACAGTGGCTTTGAGCTGGTCCCATTGTGCGTGGAGGGTGACAGACTCTGGTGCCCGAACGTTTGTCAATGTGGTACAGAGTTGAGCTTGAAGCTCCTCTTGCTTTCCATGGGCCTTTCATTCTAAAGGATTCAGCTTTCTCTGGTTGGCCTTCCTGGTTTTCCGGTGTCTCAGCGCCAGGTGAATAACCATCACATAGCACACATGACGATGGTTGGTCCAGCAGTCCTCGGATCCCTTCATAGCCTTTGTAAAATAATGCATCTCAGATCACTGGCAGGGACGATGACATCGTCCAGGAGGTTCCAGTACTTGGACCTGGGGTGCTTCCATGTGGTCTTTTATTGTTATGCTCGGAGAAAAACTGTGGCGTTGACTTTTCCCACCTCGTCTTTGACAATGGTTCCACTCCGGATGCTGGTGTCACGTCCAACCCGGGCATTGTCACTCCTTGGGATGTCAGTGAGGGCATAATCGAGATCGGAGTAACACTGCTCCTTGATGCCATCATCCATGTCGAGGGTCGGGGCATAGACGCTGATGACAGTTGTGTGTTGGTTTTGGTTGAGGGGGAGGCGGAGGGTCATCAGCTTTTCGTTGATTTCTGTGGGGATTTCGAGGAGCACATCAGCAATTGTATTTTTGACCGCAAAGCCGTCTCCATTGATCCGAGGTTCACTGTCCAGCTTCTCCATCCAAAAGAAGGTTTACCCTCATCGCACTTCCCTCAGTTGTCCCTCTCCGGGAAGTCGTGTTTCTCTGAGAGCAGCAACATAAATGTTGTGTTTCGCTAACTCTCTGGACGCGATTAGCCCTTCTTTGTTCAGGGCAATCACTCTTCATGTTGCCCATGCGTGTTCTTACATTCCAGGTGGCAAACTGTATCTTTCTTTTCATTTTTCTTTCATCTGTTTAGTTAGGGTTAGGGGTTTTGGTTAGGGTTTGGATTAGGGTTAGAATTAGGGGTTACGGTTGGGTATGGGTTTGGGTTATGGTTAGGGGTTAGGATTAGGATCAAGGTTGAGGGTTAGGGGTTAGCGTTAGGGTTTGGGTTAGGGGTTATGGTTAGGGTTAGAAGTTAGGGTTATATAGGGTTACGGGTTAAGGGTTAGTGGTTAGGGTTTAGCGTTTAGGGTTAGGGGTTGGGTTAGGGTTAATGGTTACGGTTAGGGGTTAGGGATTAGGGATTACGGTTAGGGTTTGGGTTTAGGGTTAGGGATAAGGATAGGGTTTAGGAGTATGGGTTAGGGGATAGGGGTTAGGGGTTAGGGGTTAAGGTTAGGGGTATATTAAGGTTAGAGGTTAGGGTTAGGTTAGGGTTATGAGTTAGGGTTAGAGGGTTAGGGTTGGAGGGTTAGAGGGTTATGGTTAGGGTTTGGGTTTGGGTTAGAGTTAGAATTAGAGGTTATGGTTAGGGTTTGGGTTTGGTTTTGTGTTAAGGTTAGGGGTTAGGGTTTAGGGTTAAGGTTTAGGGTTAGAGTTTAGGGTTAGGGGTTCGGTTAGGGTTAGGGTTTGGGTTAGGGGTTAGGGTTAGAAGTTAGGGTTAGAAGTTAGGGGTTAGGGGTTAGGGGTTAGGGGTTGGGGTTAGGGTTAGGGTTTAGGGTTTAGTGGTTAGGGTTAGAGGTTACGGTTAGGGGTTAGGGATTACGGTCAGGGTTTGGGTTTAGGGATAGGGTTAGGGTTTAGGGTTATTGGTTAGGGTCAGGGGGTTGGGGTTAGGGTTAAGGTTAGGGGTATATTACGGTTAGGGGTTAGGATTATGTTAGGGTTAGGATTTAGGGTTAGGGTTAGAGGGTTAGGGTTTGAGGGTTAGGTTTAGAGGGTTAGGGTTAAGGTTAGGGATTAGGGTTAGGGGTTAGAGTTAGGGTTAGGTGTTAGGTTTAGGGTTACGGTTACGGTTAGGGATAGGGTAAGGGCTCGATTATTCCGACTCACTACTCTCCGGAACATCTGGCAAAAACATTACCAAACTGCAGCATGTCAAAAAATTTGACTTAAAACTTTCGTGACTGCGGGAACTAATATTCTTGGTTTTTTCGATGAAGTCACGTTGATAGAAAACAAAAAATAAAATTAATGAAATAAAAATATAAAATAAAACATGAATATACTAAATAGAAAATAATAAACACTATAAAAATAAAAACAGTAAAATAAATTTGAAATTAAAATTTTTTTGAAAATAATAAAAGCAAAATGTGTTTTCTTGTCAACCTCTACCGTCAGCAGTGTGGATGTGTAGCGAGGTGCAATACCACCCCCCCATCTCTACCCCTCTCTTCCTCCCCTATCTCTGCCCCCCCCCTCCCTCCTTTGTCTCTGTCCCCCTCCCCCCATTGTCTGCTCATGCATTAGCGCTGGCTGACTGGCTGCCCCGCCCATGCTGTTTGCGCTGCACAAGCTCACCACCACCACCACCTCCTTCCCAACTCCCCCCATTGTTCTGCTCCTGCATTCACGTGTTGCTCGCGCAGCTCATTTGCTTGCGCAGCTCTCGTCCCCCGTCCACTCACTTTGGAACCCGCATAAGCAGCTACATTTGGAGGCTTGCCCCCTCTTTTCTCTCCGCCTGATGAAGACGGCTTGTGTTGCGATCGAAACGTGGTGTGTTTTTTTGCTTTTATTATTTTCTATTTATTTTTTATTTAAAAAATATATACAAATTTATTTTACTATTTTAATTTTTTATTTGTATTGTGTTTTTTTTAAATTTAATTAATTTCAATTTATTATTATTTTTTCTATCGGCGTGACTACCGAAAGAACCAAGGAATATGAGTACAAAATTATTTGGCAGGCGTCATGACGGGTACTGCAAAATCCGATCATGTCCGTCCAGTGCTCACCGAATTGCATTGGCTTCCTGTTGCCGAACTCATCCATTAAGAGGTTGCACTCATTACATACAAAGCGCTTGCCACAAATGAACCCCAATACCTTGCTGATATTATCAAAGATCATAAACCATCACGCAAACTCTGGTTATCCTCGCAGCAGCTTTTGGCTAGTCATCGAATAAAGACGGTCGCTGTATTGCACGCTTTAAGATGCACCTCTGCAGCCATCTGGAATGTTTTCCTTCCGAAATTAAGAAGTCACTGGAGCTACGCATTTTAAAGATGTAGATTGAAAATGAATTTTCTTTAGAACTGCTTATTGTGCTTAATTTGTTGCAGTTCCCCTGCACCTCCGATGAGCATGGTTGGCTATGTACGGTCTGAAAGAAGTTCAACATACACATCAATATGGAAACTCGCTGAAATAACCTAACCAACATGGACACTCGCTAAAAAACCTAACCAACATGGACCCTCGCTAAACAACTTATCCAACATGGGCACTCGCTAAATAACCTAACCAACATGGACACTCGCTAAATAACCTAACCGTCATGGACACTCGCTAAATAACCTAACCAACATGGACACTCGCTAAATTACCTAACCAACATGGACACTCGCTAAATAACCTAACCAACATGAACCCTCGCTAAACAACTTAACCAACAATGTAAGGACAACTTGATTTCCAAATTCAATCGCCTCTCAAACAAGAAACCGGACCCACACATTGAAAAGCTAGATATTAACAAAGTCGTAATTAATCGCAGTAACAGTCCTATTTCTGAAGGTTTGAAATCCGTTTTAGCTAAAGGACTAAACTTTGCAGTCACACCTAGACACATACCAGTTAATGATATAATTGCTCGAGTAGATGTAGCTCTCAAGGGCTTGAGTCACATCGCTGCAGACGTAGCAAGATCTGAAATCTCTGTAACCCTCAAAAACGCTAAGATGCCAGCTAGCAACATCAGCAAAGAGGAGCGTTTTGAATTAGCTCAATTAAAAAAGAGGGATGACATTGTCATCCTCTCAGCCGACAAAGGCAATGCCACTGTCATCATGGACAAAATAGAATACAACAACAAAATTCAAGAACTATTAAACGATGGCAGCTATACAAAAATAAAAAGAGACCCCACCAACAGCCTCGTCTCCAAAACCAACAACATCATTTCTGCTTCAACCGCATTAATTGATCAGACCAAACAGTTCTCGTTGAAACCTTCTGCAGCCAGACCACCAAGATTGTACGGCTTGCCAAAGATACATAAAGAAGATACACCTCTTCGTCCCATTGTCTCTACTATCAACTCCCCCACTTACAAACTGGCTCGTTTTTTGTCCGAAATCCTACGGCCTTTCACTGGAAAAACCACCTCTGCAGTACTAAACTCTACTGACCTGGTATCGACAATCAAGGGGATTGCCCTGTCCCCAGACGACCTGCTTGTCAGTTTTGATGTGGTTTCCTTGTTCACCAAGGTACCTGTGCCTGACACCATCGCAATCATTGAAGACTTGGTTCATCAAGGACTGAATGCTGGGGTACCCCCCCTGGTGAAACACTGCTTAACCAATACATACTTCACCTGGAATGGAACCTTCTACAAGCAAATTGAGGGCACCCCAATGGGCTCCCCCCTATCTCCGGTTGTAGCCAACATCTTCATGGAGAAATTTGAGACGGACGCTATCCAGACTGCCACTCTACGCCCGACCTTATGGAAGAGGTACGTAGACGACACTTTTGTCATCTGGCCACATGGCCGGCCTGCTCTAGACCAATTTCTCGACCACATCAATTCCATACACCCAGCCATCAGATTCACCATGGAAGTCGAAAATGATGGCAAGCTACCCCTTTTTGGATGTCCTAATCAAAAGGAGACCTGATGGTTCAATGAGCCACTCTGTCTACAGGAAAGCCACCCACACGGATGCTTATCTAAAACCGGATTCCCACCACCATCCATCCCAGAAGAATTCCCTCATCAAGACTCTATATCATAGAGCCCAATGCATCTCCGACCATGAACACATTTCCAGTGAACTCAAACACGTACGCCAAGCTCTTAAGGCAAATGGTTACTCCGACTATACAATCCGCAAAGCCATCACTCCAACCATCAAGAAGGATCCTGTTGAGGAGCCTTTCAAGACCATCACCTTACCCTACATTGCTGGGGTCACAAAAAAGATCTCCAAAATCCTGATTAAACACAAGATCCAGGTCCGATTAAACACAGTACATAAAATCCGTGATCTGGTACCGTCTGTAAAAGATGTGGTTCCAGACATACAGTACCCTGGCGTCTACAAACTAAGTTGCCTCTGTGGTAGCAGTTACATTGGGGAAACCAAACGACATGTCTCGGACCGCATCCGTGAACATAAAGCTGACCTGAAACACGGTAGGACAAACACCTCAGCCGTGGCAGATCACTGTTACAACTCAGTGGGCTCACATGATATCGACTTCTCCAAGACAGAGGTTCTCTGCAAGCCATCTGGCTATCATGAGAGATTCGTTCATGAGGCGATCCACATATACAAACACAGAGACAATTTTAACCGAGAAGATGGATTCTGGCTCAGCAATCATTGGAAGGACGTAATAAACCATTTCGATACACATTAGGGTGTGTAGAATAATACATAGTGTTATATTAAATGTATAAGATATAGGTTGGTTTACAGCAATACAGTATATAATTTAATGTTGGGTTTATCTATGGCAGTATATAGTACGGTATATGCTCGTGTGATGTAAGAGAATAAGGTTTAGATGGAAGCATATTATAGAATTTTTACGAGGTAGAATTGTAATGTATTACTTGCTGTTAGTAACTCAGCTTATTATAGAGTATAGTAAGTATACTGATGGTGCGATGCAGTTTATACTTTAGTTGTTTTTTTTTTTATGTAGTTTATACTTTAGTTTTCTACGTGGTTGTTGAGTAACTGCAGCTACATATCATTAACATTCCTTTCCTCTGTTACTGCTAATCCCTGCACCCCCCTTGGTTGCTGCTGATCCTGCATAATGCATGGGCATAATATGACTTTGACACCCCCCCGCCCAACTCCTACGCATTTTCCATGAATATGCTAAATTCCTCTTCACATGCACATTCTTTTTGTTAAGGCGCTCTTCAACCCCCAATGCAGCTTATATATAAGCTCCTAGTTTGGTAGTGTCTCATTCTTCACCTGAAGACGGCTGCTTGCGTTGTAGCCGAAACGTCGTGAGAATTGTTTTATTATGTTTTATTTTTATTATTTTATTACTTCCCTTCTACGTGACTTTACCGAAAGAAACAAGAAGACAACATGGTGCTGTAGCGCCACCGTGTGGTCACGTGGTACAACTGCAGTGTCTGGCGCGGTGACAGCAGCAGTGGCGCTGTGCGGTGTCTTCACGGCTTCATCGCCGCCAACGCGCTTGGGACTAACGCCAGGACGCCGCAGCAGCAGCAGCGACTCACAACTGCGGGGAACGCGCGGGGTGACGCCTGACAGCGGCAACTGCTGGCGTGCTGTGTTGGCCTACACTGCACATGTCCACCACATCGCAGACGTCACCACGGACTGAATGCTTGTGGTAGTAAATATTGACTGTGGTACTGAACTTGTCCACTAGAGGGCACACGTAACACGTCCAGCGCCGGGAAAAAAACGAAACTCTGCGGCCGATTTGCACCGCAATTCTTTATTTATTCACGAATTTTCAAGTAACAAACTACTGCATTGACATCCCAAGCTGTCCCATACGTTTACACCGTTGCATATTTGGTGAACATCGGTGCTGAAATAGTGAAACGCACTACATTCCCAAACCGTGCGCTTCAAATCGGCAACAATCACAGCCATCATTGACTTCAAGGCAAAATGCCGCCCCGGTTCCACAAGGCACACAACAAGCAAGTGGTGTGTGCCCTTCGACTCTACTCGACAGAGTCGCGCCATATACACTTCAACTCATCTCGCTAAGATGCGTTTAAAGGCATATTAATTAGGGTTTGGGATTAGGGTTAGGAATTAGGTTTAGGGGTTAGGATTAGGGGTTCGGGTTACGGGTTAGGGTTATGGTTAGGGTGCGGGTTAGTTATTTTTAGGGGTTTAGGTTAGGGTTAGGAGTTAAGTTTAGGGTTAGGGGCTAGGGTTTAGGTTTAGGGGTTAGGGTTATGGCTGAGGGTTAGGGTTGGGGTAGTTAGGATTAGGGCACCTATGCAGTTTTATGCCAAAATCATCCAAATTTTCATAGCTACATTTTCCAAGAAAAAGTGAATTCCTCCCTTTTGTTTAGCATTAGTATGCTATATATTGAATTAAAAGTAGGATATTTCACCATGAACATTTCATGTAAAAAAGAAGCAAATCGGCATACTAACCTTTGCCGTTTTTGGCCAATATTGGCCAAATTTTTACAGCTTTCTATTTCAACAAAAGTTAATTCCTCCCTTTTGTTTAGCATTAGTATGCTATATATTGCATTAAAAGTAGGATATTTCACCATGAACATTTCATGTAAAAAAGAAGCAAATCGGCATACTAACCTATGCCGTTTTTGCCCAATATTGGCCAAATTTTTACAGCTTTCTTTTTCAACAAAAGTGCAATCCTCGGGGTTGTTTAGCCTTATATATCCGATATATTACGTTAAAAAGTTGGAAATTTCACCATGAAATTTTCAAGTAAATAAAGAAAATCGGCACACTATTCTACGCCGTTTTTGGCCAATAGTGGCCAAACTTTCACAGCTTTTTTTTGGACAATAGTTCATTCCTCTATTGTATTTAGCGTTCTTATGCTATGTATTAGATTAAAAGGGGAAAATTTCACGATGAAATGTTTACGTCCCACAAAAAGAAAATCGTTATGCTAACCTATTCCGTTTTTGGCCACAATTGGCCAAACTTTCACAGCTTTATTTTTGAACAAAAGTTCATTCATCCATTGTATTTACCCTTAGTATGCTATGTATTAGATTAAAAGTGGAAAATTTTACGATGAAATGTTCACGTCCCAAAAAAAATTAACGACATACTAATCTCTGCTGTTTATGGCCAAAATGAGCCAAATTTCCATAGCTGTAGTTTTTCAACAACAAGTTCATTCCTCCTTGGTGTTTGCTGTAGTATGCTACATATTACGTACAAAATTAAAAATTTCACGATAAATTTCTCAACTCACAGAAAATCGACACACCTTTTTTGGCCAAAAAGCAAATTGGCATTCTAATCTATGCCGTTTTTGGACAAAATTGTGTTTCAGTTTGGGTGAAGGTTAGGGGTTAGGGTAAGAGGTTAGAGGAAGGGGTTAGGGCAAGGGGCTTGGGGTTAGGGTGAATGTTAGGGGTTAGGGGTTGGGGGTAGGGGTTAGGGTTATTTAGGGTTAGGGCTTAGGGTTAGCGTTAGAGTTTAGGGTTAGGAGTTAGGGGTTAGGGGTTAGCGTTAGGGCTAGGGGATAGGGTTCAGGGTTTAGGGTTAGCAGTTAGGGTTAGGGGTTAAGGTGTTGTATGTGTTGTGTTATGAAATTTTGATAAAAATAATAAAAATTAATAATTTTCCGAAAAATGCGCAAATCGCATTAATTATGATAGTGTGTGTATTAATATGCATAAATTATGATAATGCGTGTAATTTATATGCATAAATTATGATAATCGTAGTAATTTATGCGGATGCTTGCGGTTATGTTAATGTGTGCAGTTATGTTAATTAGGCTTGGTTTCGTTTATCCAGGGTTATATCAATCAGGATAACACGATTATCATCGATTAAACATTTGCTGATTATCTTAGTGTGTTTATTATTTTTAGTCTCCAGGTTCAGATCTCATCACAGGATACAGTTGTCAAGAATAAGACAGTTTTGCATGGACTTGGAAAGAAGCACTCGAACAGTTGGTGTTAAGCAATTTTAATTCTAAACAAGCACATGACACTCTAGTATGCGAAAGCGAGTATACGTCAATAAATTCATGGGCAATCTTATGCAATTAACGAAATTGAATGACTAAAAATACTTCTTCATTGGCGAAATTATGCAGTTAACGAAAATGAATGACTAAAACATTTCTTATTCATGCAACTCGACGGCAGCAACTGCTTTGCACGATCAGTTGATTTTGAACGCACCACCTCGAAATGGCAACCCTTTTTGAAACGCAAAGATCACTTTTTGAAAGTCTTATTCGTGTGCGTGCTGTGTGTGCGTTGTCCTCTCGTAATATTAATTGTGTCGTTAGCTTGTGTGGTGTAGGAGGATACAAACAGCGGCCAGGTGTTCCTCTCGATTGGGCGTGGCCGCCGCAAGCTCCTGCTGCTCCCTCGCTCGGCGTGTCGCTCGGCTTTTGCTCTCTCTCTCTCTCTCCACTGCTGGATTGAGCGGCGTTGGCACGATGCTGTCCTTGAAGATGCTCGGTCGCTCGTGTCACTCGGTGTCGCTCGGTGGCGCACGGTGGCGCCCGGTGGCGCACGGTGGCGCAGGGTGGCGCACGGTGGCGCAAGGTGGCGCACGCGCTTTCTTGGTGGCAGCCCCCGGCTTCTCCACTGCTCGATTGATTGTTGAGTCGGCACGATGCTCGCCGTCGCTCTGGACGTCTTGTGTGTTCACACTGGTCGTTGGTCGGTGTGCCCTCAGGCACACGGCGCATTCGATGTCGCTGTCCTCTCCCTCGCAGCCGTTTGACCAGGCTTCCTCCACTGCTTCGCGCTCTCTGCTTTGCTCGCTTGGTCGACGCTTGGCGATCTCCGCCCTTTTACAGGTTGATTGCTTATCGTCACTCGTCACTCTCTCTCTGCTCCGTGTTCCTTTTGTTCGTGCGGCTGCCAGCTTTACTCGCACTTAACTTCGTTCTGCGAGAAGCGACACCTGCTATCGGCATCGGTGTTTCGTGTCCTCACGACGCTCCACCAGCCGGAGCACGGCTGAAACCCAGCCCCGACCCAGGTTGAACTCAGACTTCTGCGACTCGAACGACTCCTTCTCGTTCCATCACTTCTCGAGGCACAACCGCCCCAGCTCTCTTGCGAGCCCCCGTCGCAACGCTGCGTCGCAAGCCGAGTTGCGAGACTGAGCGCGACTCGAACAGACTGCTCTCAGACTGTCACTTTAACGATGTCTCGTCGTTCCATCTCTCCTCGAGGCACGACTGCCACAGCTCCCTTGCGTGCCCCGTCGCAACGCTGAGCTCGGCTCGGACTAGACTGCTCGTTCGCTGTGTGTGTCTAACTTAAAACGTGACTCCCTTCTCTCTGCATTCCTTGCGAGCGGGCAACAAAAAAAAAACAAACAAACAGAGCGAGAAGAACCAGACACCGGTGCGATCCCTCCTCGTGACCTTTTCCTAACCCTCCAAGCATTCCTGGGCCATCTGTTTGTGCTGCGGGGAGACAAAGGCGGCCGTGCTTAACTCAAACACGCGAGCACCCACTCGTTTCTCCGCGTCTCTTGCGAGAGAAAACAAACCATGTCAGCACAAACCCCCCCCCCGCCCCTTGTGACCTTTTGCTCCCTCCTTGCTTGTCAGGCCCTGCTGGAAGACAAAGGTGGCTGAGGAGATGTTTGCAATACATTTATGTGGTCCTGTGTGTTACATTTATTCTTGAATTATATTTTATGAGTTCCTTCGGTCTTGGTATCGTGGTTATCATTCGTCTATGTTTAATGAATATTCGTAATGCTCCTCGTCACATTATTATTTTGGGGCTTCGCTCAGTTTAGTTCTCCAGAGATTGGTGTTTATTCCGAGTTAATTTTTTTATGTCCTGAGGTTAAGTGCACGCACGTAAGCTTTCTGGAATTCGTACTCTTTAGTTTTTCGGAAGGTCGTGTAGATAGGAAACATATACTTCTAAATAATATGTATGCGGTGAATATAAGGGAATTACTAATAATAATATTATTGTTTGTTGGTTAATTATCTATGTTAAGTTTCTACTTTTCGGTAAGGAAAACGTTAAGAAAACGCGAGTTTCAACCGTTGTTTGCTCTGCACCTTATCTGTACATCTCCAGATGTCTTTGGGAGGTTAGTCCATACATCTTTTGTCTATCTGGATGTCTATGACCTCTCTGTCACCGACTTCTTACCAGTTTAATGGCCGTTTCACAGATTCCTGGTGTGTTTGTAGTGGGTTGTTTTCAATTTTTAATTAAAAGGTATATATAGATATAATAAAAAGAGAATTTTTTTTTTCCTTAATTATTCTTAATATTAATAACGGAAAACAGGGCATAGATCCAACAAACCGCCCTTTTAAAAATTTTCAGTGGTCGATTCGGCCACTGGCGAATTTTTAAACAAAGTAAATGCCCTGTTTTTTTTCGTTATAAATCCATCAGCCGCCCTCACTCTCGGCGGTTATTTCTTACGACGCGCGTGCACGTATTACAGTCTTGATATGTTACATTTGAATTGAGCAAAGAAAATTAAACAAACGTTAAACATCGATATTGCGTTACATCGGTTCTCATACATCATAACTCCGACGAATATTCATTTTTGTTTTTGCTTAACATGGTTACATTTGAATTGAGCAAAGAAAATTAAACAAACGTTAAACATCGATATTGCGTTACATCGGTTCTGATACATCATAACTCCGACGAATATTCATTTTTGTTTTTGTTAAATCCTGGGAAACGCTAGGTAGCGGTTTCGAACGCATTTATGCGTTACCTTCCTCATGTTGCCTCGTTTACCACTTATCACTTTGATAATTCGATCACGGTTTTCGGGTTCGTTTTTGTAGTTTCCTCTCTCACTCTCTCGCGTCGTGGGAGTGTGTGGTGAAAAATTGTGCTGCATATAACCAGAATTCGCGCACACGACCCACTTTGACACTTGGTTCGAGGCATTCGCTCTCTCTGCGATTACATGCACATTTGCCGAGTCAGTGTGTCGATTTAATTCTGTCCCTCGTAATGTTGCCCTCTTTGTTTTTACGAGTGTGTTGGATTTCAACACCATTCCCGATACGTCATGGACATTCGTCTCCATTTTAGCACTCCGATCCACATAATTTTTGGTTTCCCTTGGATATTTTCCATTCAAAGGCTCATGCCTGCGCTCCTCAGGGCGTGTCCCTGCTGTCTGTTTTTGTACTGTCCGATCACGCTTCAATGCAACCCTGTCCTTGTATTCGATCCGCGCATCATTTACGGGAGCACTGTCCACGTGTTTGCCCGCCCTGTCACTTGCAGCCTGCCTGTATTTCCCGATGAGCTCAGGGTTTAACAAAACTTCAGCGTGCGTGGCGCGTATGGGCTGCCCGCTCTCAATCACTGTGGATGGTTCATCACGTATTTGGACCGCATTCTGTGTTATTCCTCTATTCCCTCCTGGTATAGCCGGTGGAGGAATTGGTCGGAATTGGATCGATTGTGTTTGACCTCCCATCCTGCGATTCTCCTGAATGTTCGCATCCATACCTCCGCGGTCTGTGTAACACCTTCCCGCTAGGTGGTTATCTTCCCATCTCTGTGCGTAATTTGAACCTTGCGTGTGTCGTGGGATGGGGTGTTGATATGGTTCTGCTCTGAACCTCTCCCTCCTGCGATTCTCGTACATTTTTGGCCCAGTATTTCTCCCATTTGGGTGCCAAATTTTTCCTGGATTGTTACTTCGCCATCCCTGTGGGTAATCTTGACCTTGCGCATGTCGGGGCATGGGGTGTTGATATGGTTCTGCTCTGAACCTCTCCCTCCTGCGATTCTCGTACATTTTTGGCCCAGTGTTTCTCCCATTTGGGTGCCAAATTTTTTTTGGATCGTTACTTCGCCATCCCTGTGGGTAATTTTGACCTTGCGTGTGTCGGGGCATGGGGTGTTGATATGATTCTGCCCTTGGCCTCCACATTCTGTGATTCTCCTGAATGTTCGGCTTTGTGCCGCTCTCATTCTCGTGCCAACCTCTCTCTGGTTTATTTTGCCATGTGTGCGTGCGTTTCTGCTCCTCCCTGCATCGTGGGACTGCTCGGTGATTTTTATTTCTCTCTGAGAGGCTGGGTTCCTTATCCCTCTCCCTGTGTTCTGGATCCGAATTATGACTCTTAGCTCTGTATAACCATGCCATGTACGCCTTGCTCTCTATGCGGTGTAAGGATGCGGTTTCTGGATTCAAAACCATCCTCACCCTTTCTGTAATCTCTGGGCTCAAGGATTCAAAAAACATAATTTTGAACATTTTATCTCCTTCGTGGTATTGATTCACATCGCCTGCATAATACGCTCTTTTAAATTGGACGAGGTAGTCACGTGGATCTTGGTCCATGCCCTGGGTCATCGATTTTACAGCATAAAACCCTTCAGTGAGTGTCGAATATTCTCCAAACTTCCGAATCACTGCCAGGCTTAATTGTTTAAAATCATTTCTAACCTTGTGTGGTAGTGACTTTACCCATGGAATAGATTCTTTATGTAAGGTCCGTTTCAACAAACTCGCTTTTTCATCCCGTCTCCTCAGCCCTCTAATCATTGCCTCCTCTTCTACGGTTGCGATATGTGTGTGGATATCCATAGTCTTATTGTGGGGGTCAAAATCGGGAATTCTGACTAGAGCCTTGTCCATCAATTTAAGGGTTTTACTGGTGAATAGGTATTCCGAAAGTTGATTGCCGACAGCGTCATCATCAAACAAGTTATCATCAGGCAATCTGTCACTTTGGTCTGTGCTGTGTCGCTTGTGTTTAAGTGGTGTGCATTTTCTGTGTGCGCGCCCAGTGCCGTGTCGCTCGTGTTGCCATTTCCCTTCAGTTTTTGCCTCTGCCCTTAGTGTACCATGTCCTGGCGATTTTACTTTAACATTTTTCCTCCCTCTATCTGTGAAGTTGTCAGTCTCACATGTTTTTGTTTGCATATGTATCTCTCCATCCCTTCTCTCGAATTGTGAGGGTTTCCCTTTGTCAAGGATTTTTTGTTCGATATCCATAATTTTTGTGCGATCAATCCCTGGACTCTGTCCACGTACCCAAGAGTGTGATTTAATGTCACTTCCATATTTATTCTGTGGATCCACGTCTGTGAGTTTCGCTGGTGTCGCGAGCACTGATTTCTCTCCCGTTTCCTTTCCAAATTTTCCCTCATTCCACAATCCCTGTCTGTATGCCTGTGTGAGAAGGAATGAGTCCTGTCCTGCCTTCTCTGCAGTTTTTGCATCGTGTTCGCCTTCGTTACCTTTTATCCAGTCAATTAGTTTCCCCCGAGGTGTGTTCGTGTTATCGATACAGCTCCCTTCCCATATGTCTCTCTGACTGTACTGCTTTGTAACAGATTGGTCGGTACGTTTAAATACGAGCTCCCCGCATCCCGTAACCCATTCAAAAATTATTCTCAATCCTAGCATCTTAGGTATGGCGGAAGTTACTTTGACATTTCTTTTCAGAGTGCATATAAAACAATTATCTCACAGAGTGTAGTCAATTTGACTCGAGCTATCTGTTATTTTCCGATTCAGAGTGCGTACCTCTAACACCATTTATCAGAGGATGCAATTGGTTTGATACGATATTATCTTAATTCCACTGTCTCTGTTTTAACCTGCTATTCTGGGTTTTAACCTTAGAGGGCGTTTTTTAGTTTTCCGCCCGTTCACAATCACCATGCAATGTTCGATCCTGATATTCTGGTTAACACGAAGTGATTCATTCCATCATCCATGCAAAACACTGTCTGCGAGAGATCCCGGACGACGCCACCCATTATGTTGTATGTGTTGTGTTATGAAATTTTGATAAAAATAATAAAAATTAATAATTTTCCGAAAAATGCGCAAATCGCATTAATTATGATAGTGTGTGTATTAATATGCATAAATTATGATAATGCGTGTAATTTATATGCATAAATTATGATAATCGTAGTAATTTATGCGGATGCTTGCGGTTATGTTAATGTGTGCAGTTATGTTAATTAGGCTTGGTTTCGTTTATCCAGGGTTATATCAATCAGGATAACACGATTATCATCGATTAAACATTTGCTGATTATCTTAGTGTGTTTATTATTTTTAGTCTCCAGGTTCAGATCTCATCACAGGATACAGTTGTCAAGAATAAGACAGTTTTGCATGGACTTGGAAAGAAGCACTCGAACAGTTGGTGTTAAGCAATTTTTATTCTAAACAAGCACATGACACTCTAGTATGCGAAAGCGAGTATACGTCAATAAATTCATGGGCAATCTTATGCAATTAACGAAATTGAATGACTAAAAATACTTCTTCATTGGCGAAATTATGCAGTTAACGAAAATGAATGACTAAAACATTTCTTATTCATGCAACTCGACGGCAGCAACTGCTTTGCACGATCAGTTGATTTTGAACGCACCACCTCGAAATGGCAACCCTTTTTGAAACGCAAAGATCACTTTTTGAAAGTCTTATTCGTGTGCGTGCTGTGTGTGCGTTGTCCTCTCGTAATATTAATTGTGTCGTTAGCTTGTGTGGTGTAGGAGGATACAAACAGCGGCCAGGTGTTCCTCTCGATTGGGCGTGGCCGCCGCAAGCTCCTGCTGCTCCCTCGCTCGGCGTGTCGCTCGGCTTTTGCTCTCTCTCTCTCTCTCCACTGCTGGATTGAGCGGCGTTGGCACGATGCTGTCCTTGAAGATGCTCGGTCGCTCGTGTCACTCGGTGTCGCTCGGTGGCGCACGGTGGCGCCCGGTGGCGCACGGTGGCGCAGGGTGGCGCACGGTGGCGCAAGGTGGCGCACGCGCTTTCTTGGTGGCAGCCCCCGGCTTCTCCACTGCTCGATTGATTGTTGAGTCGGCACGATGCTCGCCGTCGCTCTGGACGTCTTGTGTGTTCACACTGGTCGTTGGTCGGTGTGCCCTCAGGCACACGGCGCATTCGATGTCGCTGTCCTCTCCCTCGCAGCCGTTTGACCAGGCTTCCTCCACTGCTTCGCGCTCTCTGCTTTGCTCGCTTGGTCGACGCTTGGCGATCTCCGCCCTTTTACAGGTTGATTGCTTATCGTCACTCGTCACTCTCTCTCTGCTCCGTGTTCCTTTTGTTCGTGCGGCTGCCAGCTTTACTCGCACTTAACTTCGTTCTGCGAGAAGCGACACCTGCTATCGGCATCGGTGTTTCGTGTCCTCACGACGCTCCACCAGCCGGAGCACGGCTGAAACCCAGCCCCGACCCAGGTTGAACTCAGACTTCTGCGACTCGAACGACTCCTTCTCGTTCCATCACTTCTCGAGGCACAACCGCCCCAGCTCTCTTGCGAGCCCCCGTCGCAACGCTGCGTCGCAAGCCGAGTTGCGAGACTGAGCGCGACTCGAACAGACTGCTCTCAGACTGTCACTTTAACGATGTCTCGTCGTTCCATCTCTCCTCGAGGCACGACTGCCACAGCTCCCTTGCGTGCCCCGTCGCAACGCTGAGCTCGGCTCGGACTAGACTGCTCGTTCGCTGTGTGTGTCTAACTTAAAACGTGACTCCCTTCTCTCTGCATTCCTTGCGAGCGGGCAACAAAAAAAAAACAAACAAACAGAGCGAGAAGAACCAGACACCGGTGCGATCCCTCCTCGTGACCTTTTCCTAACCCTCCAAGCATTCCTGGGCCATCTGTTTGTGCTGCGGGGAGACAAAGGCGGCCGTGCTTAACTCAAACACGCGAGCACCCACTCGTTTCTCCGCGTCTCTTGCGAGAGAAAACAAACCATGTCAGCACAAACCCCCCCCCCGCCCCTTGTGACCTTTTGCTCCCTCCTTGCTTGTCAGGCCCTGCTGGAAGACAAAGGTGGCTGAGGAGATGTTTGCAATACATTTATGTGGTCCTGTGTGTTACATTTATTCTTGAATTATATTTTATGAGTTCCTTCGGTCTTGGTATCGTGGTTATCATTCGTCTATGTTTAATGAATATTCGTAATGCTCCTCGTCACATTATTATTTTGGGGCTTCGCTCAGTTTAGTTCTCCAGAGATTGGTGTTTATTCCGAGTTAATTTTTTTATGTCCTGAGGTTAAGTGCACGCACTTAAGCTTTCTGGAATTCGTACTCTTTAGTTTTTCGGAAGGTCGTGTAGATAGGAAACATATACTTCTAAATAATATGTATGCGGTGAATATAAGGGAATTACTAATAATAATATTATTGTTTGTTGGTTAATTATCTATGTTAAGTTTCTACTTTTCGGTAAGGAAAACGTTAAGAAAACGCGAGTTTCAACCGTTGTTTGCTCTGCACCTTATCTGTACATCTCCAGATGTCTTTGGGAGGTTAGTCCATACATCTTTTGTCTATCTGGATGTCTATGACCTCTCTGTCACCGACTTCTTACCAGTTTAATGGCCGTTTCACAGATTCCTGGTGTGTTTGTAGTGGGTTGTTTTCAATTTTTAATTAAAAGGTATATATAGATATAATAAAAAGAGAATTTTTTTTTTCCTTAATTATTCTTAATATTAATAACGGAAAACAGGGCATAGATCCAACAAAGGTTAGGGGTTATGGTTAGGGTAGGATTAGGGGAGGATTAGGGTCAATGTTAGGTTTAGTGTTAGAGGTTAGGGGTTAGGGTTGGATTAGGGTAGGATTAGGGTCAATGTTAGAGTTAGTATTAGGGGTTAGGGTTAGTGTTTAGGTTTAGGTGTTAGGGTTAGGGGTTTGGGTTTAGACTTAGGGGCTAGGGTTAGTTTGGGTTTGAGTTAGGGTAATGGGTTAGGGTTATGGGTTAGTAGTTAGGGGTTAGGGTTATGGGTTGGGGTTAGAGGTGTTGGGTTAGGAGTAGGGGTTAGGGGATAGGGTTCGGGTTTCGGGTTAGGGGTTAGTGTTAGGGATAGCGTTAGGGCTCAATTATTCTGACTCACTACTCTCCGACACATCTGGCAAAAACATGGCCAAGCTGCAGCGAGTACAACATCCTTGGGCAGGCGTCATGACGGGTACTGCAAAATACGACCATGTCTGTCCAGTGCTCACGGAAATGCTTTGGCTTCCTGTTACCGAACTCATACATGAAAAGGTTGCACGCATTACATACAAAGCGCTTGCCACAAATGAACCCCAATACCTTGCTGGTATCATCAAAGAGCATCAACCATCACGCAAAATTTGGTCATCCTCGCAGCAGCTTTTGGCAAGTCATCGAATGAAGACGGTCTCTGCATTGCACGCGTTCAGATGCACTTGTGCAGCCGTCTGGAATGTTCTTCCGATATTAGGAAGTGACTGGAGCAGCGCATTATTTATTTATTTACATTGAAAATACATTGTCTCTAGGACTGCTTTTTATGCTGAGTTTGTTGTCCTTTCCCCGTACCTCCGATGCGCTTGGTTGGCTATGTAAGGTGTGAAAGAAGTTAAACATACACATCAACATGGACACTCGCTAAATAACCTAACCAACATGGACACTCGCTAATTAACCTAACCAACATGGACACTCGCTAATTAACCTAACCAACATGGACACTCGCTAAATAACCTAACCATCATGGACACTCGCTAAATAACCTAACCATCATGGACACTCGCTAAATAACCTAACCAACATGGACACTCGCTAAATAACCTAACCAACATGGATACTCGCTAAATAACCTAACCATCATGGACACTCGCTAAATAACCTAACCATCATGGACACTCGCTAAATAACCTAACCATCATGGACACTCGCTAAATAACCTAACCAACATGGACACTCGCTAAATAACCTAACCAACATGGACACTCGCTAAATAACCTAACCAACATGGACACTCGCTAAATGACCTAACCAACATGGACACTCGCTAAATAATCTAACAAACATGGACACTCGCTAAATAACCTAACCATCATGGACACTCGCTAAATAACCTAACCAACATGGACACTCGCTAAATAACCTAACCAACATGGATACTCGCTAAATAACCTAACCATCATGGACACTCGCTAAATAACCTAACCATCATGGACACTCGCTAAATAACCTAACCATCATGGACACTCGCTAAATAACCTAACCAACATGGACACTCGCTAAATAACCTAACCAACATGGACACTCGCTAAATAACCTAACCAACATGGACACTCGCTAAATGACCTAACCAACATGGACACTCGCTAAATAATCTAACAAACATGGACACTCGCTAAATTACCTAACCAACATGGACACTCGATAAATAACCTAACCATCATGGACACTCGCTAAATAACCTAACCAACATGGACACTCGCTAAATGACCTAACCAACATGGACACTCGCTAAATAACCTAACCAACATGGACACTCGCTAAATGACCTAACCAACATGGACACTCGCTAAATAATCTAACCAACATGGACACTCGCTAAATAACCTAACCAACATGGACACTCGATAAATAACCTAACCATCATGGACACTCGCTAAATAACCTAACCAACATGGACACTCGCTAAATGACCTAACCAACATGGACGCTCGCTAAATAACCTAACCAACATGGACACTCGCTAAACAACTTAACCAGCATGGTGTTGTATCGCCACCGTGTGGTCACGTGGTAATACTGCAGTGCCTGTCGCGGTGACAGCAGCAGTGGCGCTGTGCGGCGTCTTCACGGCAGAGGTCGCAACCGGGTACCCGATACCCATACCCTACCCGATACCCGGCTACCCGTACCCGGCCGGGTACGGGTAGCCGGGTACGGATACGGGTAGACCGTGAGTCACTGGTGAGTAACTGTTTGTCACTCATTTCGGGTAGGGTACGGGTAGGTGTTGTATCTATGCCCTGTTTTCCGTTATTAATATTAAGAATAATTAAGAAAACAAAATTTTGTTTTTATTATATATATATATTTTTTTAATAATGAGGACGGCTCACTTCTCCTCACGGCCACACCGGGAGTCCATGAGACATGGAGGGCGGTTGAAATGATAGGAATTCGGTCACGGAGAGGGCATAGACATCCAGATGGACAAAAGATGTATGGACTAGCCTCCCAGGACATCTGGAGATGTACAGATAAGGTGCAGAGTAAGTGACGGTTGCAACTCGCGTTTTCTTAACGTTTTCCTTACCGAAGAGTAGAAACTTAACAAAGATAATTAACCAACAAACAATAATATTTTTATTATTAGTATATGTTTCCTACCTACACGGCCTTTCTGAAAACTAAGGAGTGCGAATTCCAGAGAGCTTAAGTGGAGACATGGTTACGCTTGACCTCAGGACATTAAAATATAACTCGGAATAAAACACCAATCTCTGGAGAGCTAAACTTGGCGAAGCCCCAAAATAATAATGTGACGAGGAGCATTACGAATATTCATTAAACATAGACGAATGATAACCACGACACTATCGTCCGATTAGGTGTAGCAACATCGACCCCTACTGCAAACACTTGGCAGGACCCTACAAAAACCTTTACACTCAGTGAGGCTTTCCTGGCTAAACAAGTGTAATAATACATTATGTTTATATTCTTTGGTTATTCGTTCCTACCAGCCCACCCCGCAGGGACCTGTTTTCATTGTGTGTGGTGTGTAGTGTTAGCCATGTGGGATATCGATGTACACGGACATGAACATCATCAGCATACAAGACGTCTTTCATACTCTTTGGTTCTTTCGGTAAAGTCACGTAGGTAGAACAAATAAAATAATAAATAAATGACGAAGTTTCGATCGCAACACGAGCGGTCGTCCTCAGGCGAAAACATCCAGACATTGTCGCGGCAGAAGTCACGTGAGCTACAGCTGAGCATTGTTTTAATGCGGTGGGCTCACGCGAAATTGATTTCTGTAAGACGAAGGTACTTTGAAAACCCACTGGCGATGCTCTTTTATATAAGTGCACAACTTTATCTCTCTGTATTCTTAGTTTTTTCTTAAAGTTATTAATTTTGATTTCATTTTTTACCTACGTGACTTTACAGAAAGAACTAAGAATATGAATCCTTGCAGTCACGAAAGCTTCAAATCTAGAATTAATCTGTGATGAATGCTGCACTATCCGTCGTTTTCATGCAGGGGGCGCTATAACCCTACGGGCCCCCTGCATGAACGACGGAGGCGCAGAGACAAACGTTCGATCACGTTAGAATCGATCTGCAGACGGCGGTCTTCTCGCACGGCCAGCTCTGTGTCGCCTCATCTCAATCCCGCGATCCCAACCAGGTGAAAGTCCGCATCAAACCGAATCCCCGGCAAGGCCACCTACTTAACGACGAGAGAAAATTCACACGAAATGTCGTTTTCAATTAAGTCTTCCCGATGTAAAATGATATAAGCTTTTATTGAAGAAACACAATTCAAAACATAATACAATTCAAAGTTGTTTCATTTTAAAACTTCAAAACGGAGCATCGGGAGCTTGCGTGGATGCGTCGTTCGTGTGCAATTTTCCTCGTGACTTTCCTGGCCCAAGGCCATAAATGGTTGTGAGGGGCACCGCACGCAATCAGGCTTGCTTCAACCCCATGGTTGTGAACATCCAGACGTTAATCGGCAAGGACAATTTCTCGTCCTAATTCGACAAAATCTACGTCAACACATAATACAAAATTATAATTCGTGTTGTTGAGAATGTATCTCCTCTACGTGTAACTTTTGAGTGGTTTGTCTTGTAACAGATGAATGGTCCGAGTGTGCTCCCTATTTCAAAGACAATGAGTTTCTGCAGAGGGAGATGCTTCCTTAAAAACACAAAAGTACCCTTTGACCTGTATCACAAGAACAATGAGTCTCACCTGAGTTATCTGTACAGGTTACTTGCAAAACACACACTGTGTCCTAACATGACTTATTCAATGTTTGACCCTTATAGACAAAAAGTTACATGTACGCACACCATCAGACAAGTATTCATTCTAAATTCGTGACAGGCATGTTAACAAAATTGAATTACTGCACTGAAATATAATGCATTAGGTTACATCCTATTAACTAGAAGCTAATTTTAAAAAAACGCACCGTCTGCTTAACAGTGTATGTACAACATACTAATGCACCATTCAAAACGAGTCGGCCATTGCATGCTGGCATCTGGGTAAAAATTTAGCAAATTCCAAACATTACCTACAAACTCCACAACTGAGATGCCACATCAACCATCGCCCCCTACTGACAGGCTCTTGTCCACATGCAGGCCGGTGCAGGGCCACCACCTTGTGCCACACAGGGGCAGCTGCTACTTGGGGATGCTCTTCGAGTGTTTGAGACGAGAAACGATACAAAACTACGAATTGCAATTAAGCAAGCACAATATAAATGCAATTATGAAAACATAGTGAATGCTTGGGAGCTTATTGGCTCTCGCTCCTGGTTAGAGATCTACCCAACACACAGGTCCACAAAGACTGGCCGCTCTTACCCTGCAGGTTGAACCTAGCAATTGAGTGTTCAACTTCACATTCTTGTCATTAAAGGCCTGTGACAAAGGTGCATCTATTGGAGCGACATCGTCACTGGCTTACACATCTACCAGGTCTCCATTTGACTTTGTATTCTCGGAGGAAGTCCACCCACACCTCCACTTCCACAAACTGCTGGGAGTTGCCTCGCTCTGCCTCACAGTCAAAATTCTCCTCCTGCTTCACGTTGCCTCCATCGATGCGAAGGTCCCATTTTGGAGTTGAATCTTCATCTTCAAATTTTACCTTCACTTCTTGGCTCTTCACCATCACTTCTTCACATTTCACCTCGATACCTTTAAAAGCGTCCAAGCTGGGATTTTCTTCCGGTTCTTGTTTGATGAGGGATGGGCTCATTGAGGCACTTTGACTTTCACAAGCTGATTTCAGACTCCAATCCTTGTGGATCTTCTGATGCTTGTGTGATCTCTGGTGAAGGATTTTTCTCCCGTGTGTGTTCTCTGGTGTGTTACAAGATGAGCTGAACGTGCAAACGCCTTCCCACACACACTGCACTTGAAGGGTTTCTCTCCCGTGTGTGTTCTCTGGTGTGTTACAAGATGAGCTGAACATGCAAACACCTTCCCACACACACTGCACTTGAAGGGTTTCTCTCCCGTGTGTGTTCTCTGGTGTGTTACAAGATGATCTGAACATGCAAACACCTTCCCACACACACTGCACTTGAAGGGTTTCTCTCCCGTGTGTGTTCTCTGGTGTTTTACAAGAGTAGATGAACATGCAAACGCCTTCCCACACACACTGCACTTGAAGGGTTTCTCTCCCGTGTGTATCTCTGGTGTT
>NC_083846.1:1004322-1017085 GCF_015708825.2 Lethenteron reissneri
AGCAGCGCAAGGGGACCTCGTCACAGTGGCCACACGTGACCGGCCACGTCTGGCTGGACCCACGTGCCACGTGACCATCGCAGCTGTTCGCTCTGCGCGGCCAAAGGGAGGATGGGGGAGTGAGAGTGGGCTGGGGGTAGTTGTGATGTGGGTTAGAGGCGGTGATTGGGTGATAGGGGTTAAGGTAGTGATAGGGGTAGTGATAGGGGCTGGGGGTAGTTGTGATATACACACTGACGTCAGTGACATCAGCGAAGTCATTGAAATCAGTGACGTCATTGAAGTCAGTGACGTCAGCGAAGTCAGTGACGTCAGCGACTTCGCCAGAACAGCTGGGGCGATGACCCACGCCGTGCCCCACCGCCACCATGGACACACATTCCGTGTTGTACCATCACAACTCTCTCGCGCGTGGCCGACGCTGCTGCAACAACAACAACACAGCTGCCATTGGCCCTCCGAGCCATCCGAGTCGCCCACGTTGTGCAGAAAACAAAGATGCCACCTCACCCCACAGCCCCCCCCGTGTAGCCTGAACCGACTGTTGGGGCAAGTGCTGTTAGCAGCACCTGTGAAGGCCGGTACTGCCTACACACACACACACCTCTACACAAAGACAAAGCTCCCCCGTGTAGCCTTAACCGACTGTTGGGGCAAGTGCTGTTAGCAGCACCTGTGAAGGCCGGCACTGCCTCCACACACACACCTCTACACAGAGACAAAGCTCCCCCGTGTAGCCTTAACCGACTGTAGGGGCAAGTGCTGTTAGCAGGACCTGTGAAGGCCGGTACTGCCTACACACACACACCTCTACACAAAGACAAAGCTCCCCCGTGTAGCCTTAACAGACTGTAGGGGCAAGTGCTGTTAGCAGCACCTGTGAAGGACGGTACTGCCTACACACACACACACCTCTACACAAAGACAAAGCTCCCCCGTGTAGCCTGAACCGACTGTTGGGCAAGTGCTGTTAGCAGCACCTGTGAAGGCCGGTACTGCCTACACACACACACACCTCTACACAAAGACAAAGCTCCCCCGTGTAGCCTTAACCGACTGTTGGGGCAAGTGCTGTTAGCAGCACCTGTGAAGGCCGGCACTGCCTCCACACACACACCTCTACACAGAGACAAAGCTCCCCCGTGTAGCCTTAACCGACTGTAGGGGCAAGTGCTGTTAGCAGGACCTGTGAAGGCCGGTACTGCCTACACACACACACCTCTACACAAAGACAAAGCTCCCCCGTGTAGCCTTAACAGACTGTAGGGGCAAGTGCTGTTAGCAGCACCTGTGAAGGACGGTACTGCCTACACACACACACACCTCTACACAAAGACAAAGCTCCCCCGTGTAGCCTGAACCGACTGTTGGGGCAAGTGCTGTTAGCAGCACCTGTGAAGGACGGTACTGCCTACACACACACACACCTCTACACAAAGACAAAGCTCCCCCGTGTAGCCTTAACCGACTGTAGGGGCAAGTGCTGTTAGCAGCACCTGTGAAGACCGGTACTGCCTACACACACACACCTCTACACAAAGACAAAGCTCCCCGTGTAGCCTTAACCGACTGTTGGGGCAAGTGCTGTTAGCAGCACCTGTGAAGGCCGGCACTGCCGACACACACACCTCTACACAAAGACAAAGCTCCCCCGTGTAGCCTTAACCGACTGTTGGGGCAAGTGCTGTTAGCAGCACCTGTGAAGGCCGTCACTGTGGCCAGCACCACGCCCGGGCCGCCTTTGTCTCCCCAGTGACGATGCTCACTACACACCGCAATGTACTCGCTTTGAGGCCGAGTCGACCTAGGGGAGGGCGCCCAGGACCGGTTCAGATAATCGTCACCGGTGCTGTTGGTGGCCGTGAGCGGGAGTCGTAGCGCAGTGGGCGCTAACCGCTGCGCCACCGCTCCTCCCCTCACGCTCCACATCGCCCGGAGGCTCGGGTCCTGATACAGGATGCTTCAAAACAATGTTAACACTTACACGGGACTGTCGTTTTTAATGGAAATAATAATAATACGCTGTGGCATGATAACAAATGTGATCTTCTTGGTTCTTTCGGTAAAGTCACGTAAAAGGGAAATAATAAAATAATACAAATAAAACAATAAAATAATTCTCACGACGTTTTGGCCACAACGCAAGCAGCCGTCCTCAGGTGAAGAACAGGTCTGTCGGAAAGACAGCGTCTGACAGCGTCATTCAGACGCTGCCTTTCCGACAGACCTGTTCTTATTATTATTTATCTTCTACGTGACTTCACCGAAAGAACCAAGAAGATGAATCCCTGCAGTCACGAAAGCTTTAAATCGAAAGACAAATGTGATGTTAATAGATTCAAAAAGTCAAAGAGTCTCCCAATTTATCGGCCATCGTTGTCAACGCGTGACTGGGAATCATCTCCACGTTGGTGTCCAGAGCCCGCAGGAGGCACATTGATCGTGATGGTGTTGCACATTCTTAGACGCGATGTTAAATGAAAGTATCATGATTGTTCTAAATGTGTTGTCCACTTGTTCTGATAAGTGTCGTCCTGGTGTCCTCGATCCTGGCCTCGTGAATATTCTCACCTTGTCACACACACCACCACCACCACCATCGTCGTCAACTTGGAACGTGAACTCGCTCACCCACTCGCATATATCTCACTCACTCGCCAACTCGCTTATCTCACTAATGCACTCACTCATACACTCACTCATCCACTTATGCACTTATCCACTCACCCTCTCACTCACACACTCACTCAACCACTCACCCACTCACTCACCCACCCGCCCACCCGCTCACCCGCCCACCCCACCCACCCGCTCACCCACCCACCCGCTCACCCACCCTCTCACTCACCCACTCGCTCAATCACTCACCCACTCGCTCACCCACTCACCCACTCGCTCACCCACCCACCCGCTCATCCACCCACCCGCTCACCCACCCACCCGCTCACCCACCCCACCCGCTCACCCACCCACCCGCTCACCCACCCACTCACTCACTCATCCACTCACTCACCCACTCACTCACCCACTCACTCATCCACTCACTCATCCACTCTCCGACCCACTCAATCACTCATCCACTCACTCATCCATGACCAGTGACGTCACTTAACACGACCCGTGACGTCACTTAACACGACCTGTGATGTCACTTAACACGACCAGTGACGTCACTTAACACGACCAGTGACGTCACTTAACACGACCAGTGACGTCACTTAACACGGCCCCGTGACGTCACTTAACCCGGCCCGGGAACGATGTTGATCGGCTCTGGCAGCATGTCAAGCCGCACTAATCGGGTACCCGAGGGGGGGTTTAATAACTACGACCTGGCCAACAGCGCAGCCTCCAGCGTGAGAGTTGGCGGCCCAGTGCAGGGTCCGTGTCGCTTGCAAGGCGACCTCTCTCGCACTGATACAAGTTTCAAATTCATGTATTATGTATTCAGCTCTTGAATCGGGTGCAACCGCAATATACAAAAAACAAAAACATGAACAAAAAACATCTTAAAGTGAATATGTGACTGAGTGTACAAGAAGCCGACTAAGTGTACAAGAAGCCGAGCGGTGCGTGTGTGTGTGTGCAAGAGGTGTGTGTGTGTAGAGGTGTGTGTGTAGAGGTGTGTGTGTGTAGAGGTGTGTGTGTGTGTAGAGGTGTGTGTGTGTGAGAATGTGTGTGAGTGTGAGAGTGTGTGAGTGTGTAGAGGTGTGTGAGTGTGTGTGTGAGTGTGTGTGTGCCAGTGTGTGTGTGAGGTGTGTGTGTGTGTGAGTATGTGAGTGTATGTAGAGGTGTGTGAGTGTGCGTGTGTGAGTGAGTGTGTGTAAGTGTGTGAGTGAGTGTGTGTGCCAGTGCGTGCGTGTGTGCGTGTGAGTGTGTGAGTGTGTGTGTGAGTGTGTGTGCCAGTGCGTGCGTGTGAGTGTGTGTGTGCCAGTGCGTGCGTGTGCGCGCCGTCTCTCACCCACGGAGCACGTGGCGCTGCTGCAGGAGCGGATGGCGCTCGGCAGGTTCCAGCTCCCCATGGCAGACGGTCTCACGAGCATGCCCTGCCGATGCGACACACACACACTTAGACACTTACACACACTTAGACACACACACACTTACACACTTACACACACTTACACACACACACACTTAGACACACACTACACTTACACACTTACACACACACACTTACACA
Organism: Lethenteron reissneri; assembly: GCF_015708825.2. NCBI lineage: Eukaryota > Metazoa > Chordata > Hyperoartia > Petromyzontiformes > Petromyzontidae > Lethenteron > Lethenteron reissneri. Next base: position 1,008,506 of record NC_083846.1, read on the forward strand.
CACTTAGACACACACACACACTTACACACACACACACTTAGACACACACACACTTACACACACTTAGACACACACACACTTACACACTTACACACACTTAGACACACACACACTTACACACTTACACACACACACTTACACACTTAGACACACACACTTACACACACTTAGACACACACACACTTACACACTTACACACACTTAGACACACACACACTTACACACACTTAGACACACACACACACTTACACACACACACTTACACACTTAGACACACCCACTTACACACACACACAGACACACTTACATGGCAGACGGTCTCACGAGCATGCCCTGCCGATGCGACACACACACACTTACACACTTACACAGACACACACTTACACACCTAGACACACTCACTCACACACTTAGACACACTCACTCACACACGCACACTCACACACATGGCAGACGGTCTCATGAGCATGCCCTGCCGATGCAACACACACACACTTACACACTTAGACACTTACACGCTTACATACTTAGACACACACACTTATACACTTAGACACACACACACAGACACACACACAGATACTTAGACTTACACACACACACTTAGACACACACACACACTTAGACTTACACACTTAGACACACACACAGACACAGACACACTTAGACACACACACCGACACACTTAGACACACTTAGACACACACACACAGACACACACACTTACATGAGCATGCCCTGCCGATGCAACACACACACACTTACACACAGACACACACCCAGACACACTTACACACATACAGACACACACACTTTGACACACACACACACACTTAGACACACACAGACACACAGACACACACACACACTTAGACACACATACTTACATGAGCATGCCCTGCTGATGCAACACACACACACAGACATACACACACACTTAGACACACACTTAGACACACACACACACAGACACACAGACACACACACTTAGACACTTAGACACTTAGACACACATACTTAGACACACACACTTAGACTTACACACACACAGACACACACACAGACACTTACACACTTAGACACACAGACACACACACTTAGACACACTTAGACACACACACTTAGACACACTTAGACACAAAGATCCCCCGTATAGCCTTAACAGACTGTATCGGCAAGTGCTGTTAGCGAGCACCTATGAAGGCCGGCACAGCACACGAGGGGGTGGGTGGCCAACGCCACGCCCGGCCGCCTTTGTCTCCCTAGCGACGATGTTTACACATCGCACCAGGTACTCATTTGAGGCTGAGTCGACCTAGGGGAGGCCCGGGACCGGTTCAGATAATCGTCACTGGTGTTGGCCGTGAGCGGGAATCGAACCCCGGGTCGCCGGGTTCATAGCGCAGCGCGCTAACCGCTACACCACCGCTCCCCCAAACACACACACTTAGACACACACACACTTAGACACACACACACTTAGACACACACACTTAGACACACACACACTTAGACACACACACTTAGACACACACCCACTTAGACACACACACTTAGACGCACACACACACTTAGACACACACACACTTAGACACACACACACTTAGACACACACACACTTAGACACACACACTTAGACACACACACACACTTAGACACACACACTTAGACACACACACTTAGACACACACACACTTAGACACACACACTTAGACGCACACACACACTTAGACACACAACACTTAGACACACACACTTAGACACACATACACTTAGACACACACACTTAGACGCACACACACACTTAGACACACACACACTTAGACACACACACTTAGACACACACACACTTAGACACACACACTTAGACACACACACACTTAGACGCACACACTTAGACACACACACGCTTAGACACACACTTAGAGACACACACACTTAGACACACACACACTTAGACACACACACACTTAGACACACACACTTAGACACACACACTTAGACGTACACACACTTAGACGCACACACTTAGACACACACACGCTTAGACACACACTTAGAGACACACACACTTAGACACACAACAACAACCGCCATTCGCCACTAAGTGGCGGTGACGTCACCACGATGCTTGTGCCAGGCCAAGTGCACCTTGAGGCCACGTGAAGTGTCGAAAGCCCGCTGGCAGGAGGTCACGGGGCAGACCCAGGTGCCACTGGTCGACTGACCGAGATGACCGAGATGACTGGCTGATGCACCACCTGTGCCCCCTACTGTGCCAACTTGCTGTGCTTTAGCCACCCGGCGCTCCGCTCGTTGTTGTGAGCGTCGCTCCTCCGCCCTCCGTTGTTGTTGGAGGGCGACTGCCTCCAACTGCCCAGTAGCGTCCTTCACGAGCCTCCTCCACTGAGGCCGATCTTGACACCGCTGGTACCAGTCATCGGCAAGTCCACTCAGCTCCACGTCCTCCTGTACCACATCACTCCATCTCTTCTCCAGCCCGTGCCGCGCCCGTCTAGCCCCCTCGATCCGGCCGAACAAAAGCTGTTTAGGCATGCGGTGGCTGGGCATGCGGGCTACATGACCCAGCCAACGCAGCCTTGCCTGCCGGAGGAGCTCACTGATGGGACTTTGCCCAGATCTTTCAAGGATTTGTGAGCTCCTCACACAATCCAGCCTGGTTAAACCCAGGATGGATCGTAGGCAGGCCAGCCTAAATGTTTCCAACCGGCGAAGATGCTCCACCAGGGGGGTCCACGTCTCGCAAGCGTAGAGAAGGGAGGGAATGACCGTGGCCGAGAAGACCTGAAGCTTCGTGCGGAGCGACAGACCAGGTAGCTTCCACACAGCGTTACGCAACCGATGAAAAGATATTGCCGCTCGACTGATTCGGAGTGAGACCTCTGCTGATAGACTGGAGCCGGTCATAAGCACACTGCCCAGGTATGGGAAACTCTCCACTCTCTCCACAACTGCCCCATCACCAATTGGGAGTTGTGGGGGTGGAGTGTCCGATGGTACAAAATACCCAGGCAGGTGCTTGGTTTTGGTGGGGCTGATGGTAAGGCCCCACCTCTTAGTGGCACGCTCCAGTCTCAGCAGCAGCGCCTCCAACTCCTCTTCTGAATGAGCAGCTATTACCAAATCATCGGCATACATAACGTGGTTGACCAATAGGGAGCCATCCCTTGATCGCACCCGGGCGTCGATCAGCCTCCCATTATATCTGTACCAAACGGAAATTCCCCCGGTACAGCTATTGAAGGCTTCACGAACTACGCGGTCAAAATAGATGTTAAATAATGTGGGAGCCAGAGGACATCCCTGTCGCACCCCAAGGTGTACAGGGAAAGGCTCCGACTCCCGGCCACGTAGTTTTACCCGGGCCCGCTCACCATCATGAAGGTCCTTAATGATCGTGAGCAGAGGGTCAGGGACTCCGAAAGCACGAAGAATAACCCAGAGTCCAGTCCTACTGATGGTATCATAGGCCTTGACCAGGTCAATAAAGCAGAGATGTAGGTCTTTTTGGAATTCCCTACACCTCTGCTGTAGCAGACGGACAGAAAATATGGCATCTGTGCAGGACCGCCCTTTCCTGAAACCGCATTGGGGCTCCGCAAGCCCCTCCTCAGCGTGCCTAGCAAGGCGATGTTGAATAATCCTTGCCAGGACCTTACCCGGCACACTGAGGAGTGAGATGCCCCTGTAGTTGTTACAGTCTGTGCGGTCCCCCTTCTTAAAGAGGGGGACCACCAGGGCATCCTTCCAGTCCTGCGGAACCCGTCCAGTGGTCCAGACTGTTGTTATGATGTCATATAGGGCAGTCTGTGCACAAACGCCACCCTCCCTCAGCATTTCGCTTGGGAGATCATCTCTGCCCGGTGCCTTCCCTGGTCTCAGACTCCGGATCGCCCTCAGTACTTCCTCAACAGCTGGAACCTCAGCCAGCCACTCACAGGGGGTGACCTCTTCCAATATTTGAGGCACCGCAGCCTCAGCAGGGTTATCCCCACTTTGTGCCATGATGTTTTCCTGGTTGAGAGAATTTCCCTCCCCCAGGACCTCACAGAAATGCTCAGCAAATCTGCAAACCTGTTCCTGGGGGTCGGAGATTGGATCACCGTTTTTTCCTCTAATGATGGTAATAGGTGTGGCGCTGCAGGTTACTTTTTTGATGGAGTTAAATAGTGATTTGTGATCACGGGCCACTGAGGCAGACTCCATCTCCTCAGCAACCCGCGACCACCACCCATCCTTACAACGCCTTACGGCTCTCCGAACTTCCGAGCGAAGGCTGCGGTAAACCTCCTCATTCTCTGACGTGGGATGCTGTAGGCGATGAGAGTGGGCCTGTCGCTTTTTCTCAATTAACCTGAACACCTCCTCTGTCAGCCAGGGTTTCTGGGGAGGTCTGGACCGCGTACCCAAAGCAGCCATTGCAGCTGCATGAGTCACAGTCCTAAACCTCGCCCATTTACCCTCGACATCAGGTGGAGTGGGGGACGATGCCAACCCCAGCTGCAAGCGATGATGAAATTCTCGCTTGCAACTTTCATCAGCTAACTGAGACCAGGCCACTTTTGGTTGGAATGGGATCCTGGGTGTACACCCACCACCAGAGTGGAAGAAAGGCAGGCGCATCTTACAGATGACTAGTCGATGGTCAGAGGACAGATCAGCTCCACGGTAGGTCCTGGTGTCAAGGACATGGGTTCGCATCCGCTGGTCCGTCACTATGTAGTCCAGCAGATGTTCTTGCTTGGACCCGGCATGTATCCATGATGTTGTGTGGATGCGCCGATGCCGGAAGAGCGTGTTGGTAATTACAAGCCCATGGGCTGCACAAAAATCTAGCAGCCTCCTACCGTTATTATTGAGCTGATCTGGCCCATGCCTTCCAATCACTCCAGACCAGGTGTCAGCATCATGACCAACTCGGGCATTGAAGTCACCCAACAAGATGACTCTGTCCCGAGTGGCCACTTTAGCCAGCACCTGTGACAGGAGGTCATAGAAAGCGTCTGACTCATCGGCTTTGCTTGCATCCCTCCACGGATGTTCGTCTTCGGTGGGGGCATAAGTAACCACGACCACCACTCCTCGCCTCTGGTTGATGGGAAGGCGAGCCCAAAGTGTCCTGGGGCTTACAGCTTCCCACACCTCACCGCCACGCTCCCACGCCCCCTTCATTCTTTTGTTCAGAAGAAGAGCCACACCCTGTTGTTTGGCAGTCTCCTGCCCCGAGTAGAGGACTGTCCACCCCTCATGGTGGCAGGAGCCAGAACCGGTCCACCGGACCTCCTGAATGCCACAGAGATCCAGGCGGTACCGGTCCAGCTCCCGACAGAGGAGTGGCAGCCTCTCCTCCGCAGTGAGCGTTCGAACATTCCACGTGGCCATCCGCAATGGTTTTTTGTTGTTTCTGGAGGAGCCCCGAGGGTGAAAATTCAATCTCCTGGCTCCGCCAAATGGGGTTTGGCCAGGAGACGTCATAAAAGCCTGACCCCCCGGGGCCTCCGGCACAAGCTTATTTGTTACAGGTTTATGTTTAATTCGTGGTTTAGTGGTAATGAATTGAAGGTGGAGGGGTTACCAGCCCCTCACACCCGTCCAGAGCCCCCGTTTAGCCACTGTGGTGGTCACAGACGCCATGAGGGGAGAGGCCAATGGGCATTGGCCCTCCCCCCACAGCACTGCCCACGACAGTGTTGCCCGTCCGGCACCGCGACTTAGACACACACACACTTAGACACACACACTTAGACACACACACACTTAGACACACACACTTAGACACACACACTTAGACACACACACACTTAGACACACACACACTTAGACACACACACACTTAGACACACACACTTAGACACACACACACTTAGACACACACACACTTAGACACACACACACTTAGACACACACACTTAGACGCACACACACACTTAGACACACACACTTAGACACACACACTTAGACACACACACACTTAGACACACACACTTAGACGCACACACACACTTAGACACACACACACTTAGACACACACACACACTTAGACACACATACACTTAGACACGGACACTTAGGCACACACAGACACTTAGACACACACACTTAGACACACACACTTAGACACACACACACTTAGACATACACACTTAGACGCACACACACACTTAGACACACACACTTAGACACACACACTTAGACACACACACACTTAGACAAACACACTTAGACGCACACACACACTTAGACACACACACACTTAGACACACACACTTAGACACACACACTTAGACACACACACTTAGACACACACACACTTAGACACACACACTTAGACACACACACTTAGACACACACACACTTAGACACACACACTTAGACACACACACACTTAGACGCACACACTTAGACACACACACGCTTAGACACACACTTAGAGACACACACACTTAGACACACACACACTTAGACACACACACACTTAGACACACACACACTTAGACACACACACACTTAGACACACACACACTTAGACACACACACTTAGACAACACTTAGACGCACACACACTTAGACACACACACTTAGACACACACACACTTAGACACACACACTTAGACACACACACTTAGACACACACACACTTAGACACACACACTTAGACACACACACACTTAGACACACACACTTAGACACACACACTTAGACGCACACACACTTTGACACACACACACTTAGACACACACACTTAGACACACACACTTAGACACACACACACTTAGACACACACACTTAGACACACACACACTTAGACACACACACTTAGACGCACACACACTTAGACACACACACACTTAGACACACACACTTAGACACACACACACTTAGACACACACACTTAGACGCACACACACACTTAGACACACACACACTTTGACACACACACACTTAGACACACACACTTAGACAAACACACACTTAGACACACACACGCTTAGACACACACTTAGAGACGCACAACAGGTTGGTAAGGTGCGTGTGGTGTCACGGATATTGCGAGAGAGATATTGAGAGGCATTGAGAGAGATATTGAGAGAGATACACCGTGAGGGAGAGGAGAGGGAGATACGGGGAATACACGGGGAGATGATGGATATGGGGAAGAGAGAGATACGGAGTGAGACACACAGAGATATGCGGACAGAGAGACACGGACAGGTGGAGATACGGGGAGAGAGTGAGACACGGGGGAGATGCAGAGTGGGAGAGACACGGCGAGAGAGGTGGAGAGAGTCACACAGTGATACAGACAGAGACACAGAGACAAACTCACACAGGGGGACCCAGACAGAGACACAGAGACAGATACACGAGACAGAGACACAGAGAGAGAGACACAGAGAGACACACAGAGACACACAGAGACACAAAAACATACACCGACACATAAACACACACAGACACAGAGACACACACAGACACAGAGACACACACAGAGACACACGCAGAGACAGACAGAGACACACAGAGACACACAGAGACACACACGGAGAGACACACACACAGAGACACACACAGAGAGACACAGAGACTCACAGAGACACACACAGAGACAGACACACACAGACACACACAGAAACACACAGAGACACACACAGAGACACAGAGACACACAGAGACACACAGAGACAGACAGAGACACACAGAGACACACACGGAGACACACACACAGAGACACACACAGAGAGATACACACAGAGACACACACAGACAGAGACACCCACAGAGAGAGACACACGGGGACTCACGCGACGAGGGTGCGCGCCAGGTGAGTGCTGCTGCGAGGAGTCGCGACTCTCGCTCTGCCTCCTGCGCCAGCGACCCAAACCATCCCCCCCGCCCCCTCCCCCCGCCCCCCCGCCACCTCCCCCCGTCCCCCGCCCCCCTCGCCCCCCTCGCCCCCCCGCCCCCCTCCTCGTCATGCCCCCCCCCCCCCCCCCCCACTGCTACACAAAGTCATTCTCCTCCTCCTCCTCATCATTCCCTCATCCCTTCTCATCACCAATCCAGCACTCCTCGTCCACCTCCTCGTCCACCTCCTCATCTGTCTTCCTCCTCCTCCTCCTGCTCCACATCAGCATCGTTCTCAGCGCTTCCTCATCATCATCATCAGTGAGCAGAGCTCACCATCATCCTCCTACATCATCCTCCTACATCATCTCCTCCTCCATCATCCTCCATCAACATCATCATTATTATCCTGAGGAGGTAGCAGCCATCATCATCATCATCAGTGAGCAGAGCTCATCATCATCCTCCTACATCCTCCTCCTCCATCATCATCATTATTATCGTGAGGAGGTAGCAGCCATCGTCATCATCATCAGTGATCACAGCTCACCATCATCCTCCTACATCCTCCTCCTCCATCATCCTCCATCATCATCATCATCATTATTATCCTGAGGAGGTATCAGCCATCGTCATCATCATCATCAGCTCCGCCGCGCCGGGGAAGTGACCGAGGCGCCAATTACGAGCAGCACCACTCATTAGCGGGGCCGG
>NC_083846.1:1021585-1069307 GCF_015708825.2 Lethenteron reissneri
CACCCGCTCACGCAACCACACACTCGCCCACCCACACACTCGCCTATCCACACCCTCACCCACCCACACCCTCACCCACCCACATGCTCACCCACACACTCGCCCACCCACACACACACCCACACACTCACCCACTCACCCACCCACCCACACACTCACCCACTCACCCACACACCCACCCACTCACCCACCCACACACACACCCACTCACCCACACACACACCCACACACCCACCCACACACTCACCCCCCACACACTCACCCACCCACCCGCACACCCACCACACACACACCCACCCACACACTCACCCACTCACCCACCCACACACCCACCCACACACTCACCCACCCACTCACCCACTCACACACCCACACACACAGACCCACCCACCCACCCACCCACACACCCACCCACACACCCCTCACCCACCCACACACCCACCCACCCACACACTCACCCACTCACCCACCCACCCACACACTCACCCACTCACCCACACACCCACCCACCCACACACCCACCCACCCACCAACGGTTGCAACTCGTGCAGGTAATCCGCGCCCGCTGTGTTGGGTTTGGCAGCGCGAGTTCATTGGGACCGCGATGTTGGCACCGGCGTTGCCGCCCGGAACTTTCACGCACGTGTGGACGTTCCTGGCCAACCGAATACACGTGTGTCGAACTTCTTTAGCACCGTACATATCCAACCGTGCTAATCGGAGGCGCTGGGGTGGGGGGGTGGTGGTGACAGCAGTGAGTGGTGGTCTCCCATCTGGCTGGCACCCAGACTCGCACCAAAGCACGCGAGGCATTTCTTTTCTCACTTTTTCGCTTCAACATTTTCCGTGCGCGTGTTTGCCACGAAAAGAAAACCCTCTTCACCCGTGACAGAAATTCCTTCCCGTGCCTAAACTTGCCCGCAGACACGCGCGGGCGAGAGGGATGGTGGGGGTGGTGAGGGTGGTGGGGGTTGTGGGTGGTGGGGTTGTGGTGGTTGGGGTGGTGGGTGGTGTGGGTTGTGGGGGTGGTGGGGGTGTGCGGGAGTGGTGTGATGGGTGTGAGTGGTGGGTGGTGGGGATGTGGGGTGGTGGGGGTGGTGAGGGTGGTGGGGTGGGTGTGGGTGGTGGGGGTGGTGTGGGTGGTGGGGGTGGTGTGGGTGGGTGTGGGGGTGGGGGGTTGTGGGGGTGGTGTGGGTGTGGGGGTGGTGGGGGTGGTGGGGGTGGGGGGGTGTGGGTGGTGTGGTGGGGTGGTGGGGGTGGCGGGGGTGGTGGGTGGGGGGGTGGTGTGGGTGGTGGGGGTGGTGGGGATTGTGGGGGTGGTGGGGGTGGTGAGGGTGGTGGGGGGGTGGGTGGTGTGGGTGGTTGGGGTGGTGGGGGTGGTGTGGGTTGTAGAGGTGGTGGGGGTGGCGGGAGTGGTGGGGTGGGTGGGTGGTGGGGGTGGTGGGGATGTGGGGTGGTGGGGGTGGTGAGGGTTGTGGGGTGGTGTGGGTGGTGGGGTGGTGGGGGTGGTGGGGGTTGTGTGGGTGGTGGGGGTGGTGTGGGGGTGGGTTGTGGGGGTGGTGTGGTGGTGGGGGTGGGGGTGGTGGGGATTGTGGTGGGGGTGGTGTGGGGTGGGGGGGGTGTGTGGGGTGGTGTGGGTGGTGGGTTGGGGGTGGTGTGGGTGGTGGGTGGTGGGGGTTGTGGGGGTGGTGGGGGTGGTGAGGGTGGTGGGGGTGGTGGGGGGGTGGGGGTGGTGGGGGGGTGGGGATTGTGGGGTGGTGGGGGGGTGGTGAGGTTGTGGGGGTGGTGTGGGTGGTGTGGGTGGTGGGGGTGGTGGGGGTTGTGGGGGTGGGTGGGGTGGTGGGGGTGGTGAGGGTGGTGGGGTGGTGGGGGTGGTGTGGGTGGTGGGTGGTGGGGGTGGTGGGGGTGGCGGGGGTGGTGGGTGGTGGGGTGGTGGGGGGTGGGGGTGGTGGGGGTGGTGGGGGTGGTGGGGGTGGCGGGGTGGTGGGGGTGTGGGTGGTGTGGGTGGTTGGGGTGGTGGGGGTGGTGTGGGTGGTGGGGGTGGTGAGGGTGGTGGGGTGGTGGGGGTGGTGTGGTGGTTGGGGTGGTGGGGGTGGTGTGGGTGGTTGGGGTGGTGGGGGTGGTGGGGGTGGTGTGGGTGGTTGGGGTGGTGGGGGGTGGGGGTGGTTGGGGTGGTGGGGGTGTGGGGTGGTGTGGTGGGGGTGGTGGGGGTGGTGGGGTGGTTGGGGTGGTGGGGTGGTGTGGGTGGTGGGGTGGTGTGGGTGGTGTGGGTGGTGTGGGTGGTGGGGGGGGTGTGGGTGGTTGGGGTGGTGGGGTGGTGGGGGTGGTGGGGTGGTGGGGGTGGTGGGGTGGTGTGGGTGGTGGGGTGGTGGGGGTGGTGGGGTGGTGGGGGGTTGGGGCGGGGGGGGGTGGTGTGGGTGGCCGAGGTATAGGCTCTTCACGCGCGGTACGTCGGGGTGTTTCACGCCGCGTTGTTGGTGGTCAACAAACACACACACACAGACATACACACAGCACTTGAACGGACTGCCTCTGCGCGTGTGTGTGTGTGTGTCTGTGTGTGGGGAGCGGTGGTGGAGCGGTTATCACTACGTTGTGCTACGAACCCGGGGTTCGATTCCCGCTCACGGCCAACACCGGTGACGATTATCTGAACCGCTCCTGGGCCTCCCCTAGGTCGACTCGGCCTCATAGAGCACCGGAAAGGTCTGTAAAAGTATCGCCACAGGCAAGACAAAGGCGGCCGGCCAGGTGCTACTCGCTAACAGCACTTGCCCCAATAGTCTGTTAAGGCTACACGGGGGATCTTTGTTTTGTTTTAGGCAAGCGGGGAGCGGTGGCACGGCCGGTTAGCGCGACCTCGCACCGGGCACACCCGAAAAGTTCCATTCCCGCTAACAGCACTTGCCCCAACAGTGCGCAGAGGCTATACGGGGGAGGGATTCTTTGCGTGAGTTAACGGCGACTGCCGTCACAGTGGCTAGGACAGGGGTCGGGAACCTTTTTGACTGGGAGAGCCATAAAAGCCAAATATTTCTAAATATATTTCATTGAGAGCCATATAGTATTTTAACGTATAATAAATTAAATATGTCTTACTCTTAATGCGACTTCTGGTGCTGCATGGTTTTGCTGATGGCCTTGTAATCTGGTTCATACGTGGTGAGGTTGAGCTTCATGCAGGCGTGACCCGTGAAATTTATCTTCAAAACAAATTTCTGTTTACTTTAAAATGACAACAGTATTATTAAGCAATATCACAAGTATTTTAAAATCAGTTCCAAAATGATTTTTTTACAACTCAAAATTGTATGGGAGCCATATGCCGTCACTGGAAGAGCCATATATGGCTCGCGAGCCATAGGTTCCCGACCGCTGGGCTAGGAGATGTTGACTCCCTCGCCTGGTCTACAGGAGGTCCGTGAGTTTGATTCCGACCCGGACGCCTGCTGCTGTGTATTTGGAGTGTCTCTCTCTCTCTCATCATGATCACCGCGGTGGCTAGGAGATGTTGACTCCCTCGCCTGGTCTACAGGAGGTCCGTGAGTTCGATCCCGACCCAGACGACACTTGCTGCTGAATATTTGGAGTGCGTCTCTCTCTCATCATCATTACCGCGGTGGCAAGGAGATGTTAACTACCTCGCCTGGTATACAGGAGGTCGTGGGTTCGATCCCGACCCTGACAACGCCTGCTGCTGTTGTTGTGTATTTGAAGTTTGCGTGTCTCTCTCTCATCATCACCGCGGTGGCAAGGAGACGTTAACTACCTCGCCTGGTGTACAGGAGGTCGTGGTTTCGATCCAGATCCTGACGACGCCTGCTGCTGCTGTTGTGTATTTGAAGTTTGCTTCTCTTTCTCTCTCCCCGTGGTCACTGCGTGGATTTGTCTCCGGGTTTCTCCGGGTTTTTCCCTCCACATTCAGAACCGACGTCACGCGTTCCGAGTATTTTGCTTGCCGCTATAAATGTTCACGTGGTGATGGTGATGATAAGTCACTTCTTCGTTGCGATAGCCAGATGGATTCTGAAAGAGAACTTTATAGCTCAAAGGGGCTTATCCTGGTAAAATAACAAAAAAATAGTTTTAAAACAAACTTTGCTTATCAGACACCCAATGTTGAAACCGGTCCAAAGTTTTTGCAAACGTTAATATATAACGACAGAAGACAAATAGTTGAGTTTTAGTTTAGCTTCCACAGTTGGGGTCCTCCAGGAGGCGTTTGTGTGGCCATGGTCCTCACGACAAGGCCGATTGAACCGGATGCGGTGGCTGTGTGGGCCAGGCGCGTCGAGTGGTTGGGATATCGACGTTTGATTGCAAACGCAATCATGGGAACTTCACAGCGATACACACGACCCGGCTAATAGCGTCTCGTCGTCACTGCCACCAGTCTCATCGAACACCTCACAACGCTAGCATCACACATCACACATCTTACATCACACACACACATCACACATCTTACATCACACACACACATCACACATCTTACATCACACACATCACACACACCTAACATCACACACACACATCACACATCTTACATCACACACACATCACACACACCTAACACACACGCACACCTAACACATCTTACATCACACACACACATCACACACACGCACACCTAACATCAAGATCCCCCGTGTAGCCTGTAACAGACTGTTGGGGCAAGTGCTGTTAGCGAGCACCTATGAACGCCGGCACGGCACACGAGGGGGTGGGTGGCCAGCACCACGCCGGGCCGCCTTTGTCTCCCCAGGGACGATGTTTACTACACACCGCACCAGGTGCTCCTCTGAGGCTGAGTCGACCTAGGGGGAGGGCCCAGGACCGGTTCAAACATTCGCTGCCACTGTTATTCGGCTGCTATAGATGTCCACGTGCTCAGCCACTTAGTTGAGCTTATTATCTGCGTTGGCCAGTTGCTTCTGGAAACGAGCCACTATACCGCTCGGTGGGCCTCTGACACCTGGTCAAATACAAATAGCCGAGTGTTAGTGTGTTGGCCACGAGCGGGAATCGAGTGCTTGCGCTAACCGCTGCGCCACCGCTCCCCACGTCGTACGCACACCGAGCGTGACACGATCCAGTGCTCGTCGTGACAGTCAAAATGTTACTTGTTTGGCTGCACGCGTTTTGATTAAATGTTTTAAGTAAACACGTGACACATTCGCGCTCTCTCTGGGCCCTTTCCAAAAAAAAAAACGACCACATTCTAAAATCACGTGACTTCTATAATCCGCGAACAACGATATTTTGAAATGTACCGATTTTTAATGAGAAAACGGGTGAATGTGTGTCTTTTCATTCACATAAAGTCAGAAAAAACCAACATGAATCAAAATTACCACGTATTTATACTAAATACAAAATTACTACGAAATATTTAGAAGTGAGTAGTTTGAATTTTTATTCATATATTGTTTTTTTTTCTGACCTTATGTGAACGAAAAGACACACATTCGCCCTATTCTCATTGAAAATAGGTACATTAAAAGATATCACTGTCCTGGTCACAAAAGCAAAGTTTGTGGGGAACAATAGCCATTTTTTTTATACTTTTTAGGCATAAGCAATTACGACATAACACTTACTAGCCAGAGACAACAATTGTGTTACACGGCGTTATCGCAAGGCATCGAGTCTGCATCAACCACGCGTCGTTATTTAGAACTGCTAGTTGCGTTTTAGTTTGTTCTCTTTCCCCCGCACCTCCGATTAGCACGGTTGGCTACGTACGGTGCGAAAGAAGTTCAACGTACACCACATAGTCTGTGGGTCTCACTGTGTGAGTCTGTGTGTCTCTCTGTGTGAGTCTGTGGGTCTCTCTGTGTGAGTCTGTGGGTCTCTCTGTGTGAGTCTGGTGGGTCTCTCTGTGTGAGTCTGTGGGTCTCTCTGTGTGAGTCTGTGGGTCTCTCTGTGTGAGTTTAGGTGAGTCTGTGGGTCTCTCTGTGTGAGTCTGTGGGTCTCTCTGTGTGAGTCTGTGGGTCTCTCTGTGTGAGTCTGTGGGTCTCTCTGTGTGAGTCTGTGGGTCTCTCTGTGTGAGTCTGTGGGTCTCTCTGTGTGAGTCTGTGGGTCTCTCTGTGTGAGTCTGGTGGGTCTCACACAGAGAGACCCACAGATTCACCCATAGACTCACGCAGAGACCCACAGACTAACGCAGAGACCCACAGACTCACAAAGCGACCCATAGACTCACACAGAGACCCACACACTCACGCAGAGACCCACATAGACTCACGCAGAACCCCCATAGACTCACACAGCGACCCATAGACTCACACAGAGACCCATAGACTCACACAGAGACTCACAGATTCACACAGAGATCCATAGACTCACACAGAGACCCATAGACTCACACAGAGACTCACAGATTCACACAGAGACCCACATACTCACACAGAGACCCACATACTCACACAGAGACCCACAGACTCACACAGAGACTCACAGACTCACACAGATACTCATAGACGCACACAGAGACTCATAGACTTACACAGAGACCCACAGATTCACACAGAGACCCATAGACTCACACAGAGACCCATAGACGCACACAGAGCCCCTCAGTTATCTGTCCTTGATCCGCGTACGTCACGGTACACGCGTATGGTGAAACCTGCTAACATTGTCACCCTGTCGGTATTTCTGCTGGCGTCGCGATACGCAACAAAATGCAAATTTGTGGCCCACAAAGGGCAACGTCGCTGATCCCAGGGCGTTGTAGCCACAGCGGCTGATGAGTCACAGACGAGCTGAAATACTTCACTTCCCAGCACTCTTCAAAGGGCCGGGGCGACACCGCGGCTCGCGTGACGAGGAGTGCGTTGAACTTACTTTGCATCTAGATTTGAAGCTTTCGTGACTGCAAGGATTCCCATACTCTTAGGTTTTTCGGTAAAGTCACGTAGGTAAAAAATAAAAATAATAATAGAAATAAAATAATAAAAACATTTTATTTCTATTATTTATTTCTATTATTATAATGTATTTATCTATTATTTATTTCTATTGCAATATATGAATCTATTATTTATTTATATTATTATTATGTATTCGTAAGAAATTCAACCATATTATTTATTTATATTATTATGTATTTATCTATTATTTATTTCTATTATTATTTCTATTATTTTTTATTACTTATTTTTGACCTACGTGACTTCACCGAAACACCTAAGAGTATGATTCCTTTGCACCGTACGCGGCACAATCGCGCTCGTCGGAGGTGGACGGAGTGACCTCAAATCTGACTCCATCGGTCGCATTCCGGGGCGTGTCGCGTTTCTCACTTTGATCTTCATCCGTGCATCGATCGTTTAACTTGAATGTGCAGATTTAGTTTGTGTTGCATCGAGGGACTACTACTGTGTCGTTGTTGTTGTTGTTGTCTTGGTGTGGTCTTGGACTGTTGTTGTTGTTGTTGTCTTGGTGTGGTCTTGGACTGTTGCTGTTGTTGTTGTTGTTTTGGTGTGGTCTTGGACTGTTGCTGTTGTTGTTGTTGTCTTGGTGTGGTCTTGGACTGTTGCTGTTGTTGTTGTTGTCTTGGTGTGGTCTTGGACTGTTGTTGTTGTTGTTGTCTTGGTGTGGTCTTGGACTGTTGATGTTGTTGTTGTTGTCTTGGTGTGGTCTTGGACTGTTGCTGTTGTTGTTGTTGTTGTCTTGGTGTGGTCTTGGACTGTTGCTGTTGTTGTTGTTGTCTTGGTGTGGTCTTGGACTGTTGATGTTGTTGTCTTGGTGTGGTCTTGGATTGTTGTTGTTGTTGTTGTTGTCTTGGTGTGGTCTTGGACTGTTGTTGTTGTTGACTTGGTGTGGTCTTGGACTGTTGTTGTTGTTGTCTTGGTGTGGTCTTGGACTGTTGTTGTTGTCTTGGTGTGGTCTTGGACTGTTGTTGTTGTTGTCTTGGTGTGGTCTTGGACTGTTGTTGTTGTTGTTGTCTTGGTGTGGTCTTGGACTGTTGTTGTTGTTGACTTGGTGTGGTCTTGGACTGTTGTTGTTGTTGTCTTGGTGTGGTCTTGGACTGTTGCTGTTGTCTTGGTGTGGTCTTGGACTGTTGTTGTTGTTGTCTGGTGTGGTCTTGGACTGTTGTTGTTGTCTTGGTGTGGTCTTGGACTGTTGTTGTTGTTGTCTTGGTGTGGTCTTGGACTGTTGTTGTTGTTGTCTTGGTGTGGTCTTGGACTGTTGTTGTTGTTGTCTTGGTGTGGTCTTGGACTGTTGTTGTTGTTGTCTTGGTGTGGTCTTGGACTGTTGTTGTTGTTGTCTTGGTGTGGTCTTGGACTGTTGTTGTTGTTGTCTTGGTGTGGTCTTGGACTGTTGTTGTTGTTGTTGTCTTGGTGTGGTCTTGGACTGTTGTTGTTGTTGTCTTGGTGTGGTCTTGGACTGTTGTTGTTGTTGTTGTTGTCTTGGTGTGGTCTTGGACTGTTGTTGTTGTTGTTGTCTTGGTGTGGTCTTGGACTGTTGTTGTTGTTGTTGTCTTGGTGTGGTCTTGGACTGTTGTTGTTGTTGTCTTGGTGTGGTCTTGGACTGTTGTTGTTGTTTTGCCCAAACGTTTAGTGTTGAAACTTCGGCAGGAATGTAAGTACTGATGTACTTAAACTTAATTTTGTATGTACCTATGTATCACGACTTGCTTACCTTTTCTGTACTTTACATTGCTATCGTCTGTTGTATTATTTGGTGACCCACCCCTACTTGACATGTGTAAAAAAAAGCTTTATAGCTCATCACAGATTCTGATTCTGAGATGCTCACAATGACTTTATTGAAGTGTTTTTCTCCCCCGATCACGCATGGTGTATGATAGCAAGGTCGCTGCGGGTAATCTTTGATGAAGAGAAACTAATTGTCATTAAATAAGCACCACGATGATTGTGTTGATATAGGGTAGCCACCTACCGAAGATCAACATTCAGAGCTCTAATCATATCCTGCTCCATGTACAGTGGGAACTTCTTTCGCGCCGTACGTAGCCAACCGCACTCATCGAAGGTGCGGGGGAAGGACAACAAACGAAACGTTAAAAGCAGTCCGACTTGGTTAGCCCACTCACTCACTCAACCACTCGTCAACCCACTCACTCACTCAATCACTCACCCAATCACCCACTCATTCACTCAATCAATCACCCACTCACTCAACCAATCACCCACTCACTCAACCAATCACCCACTCACTCAACCAATCACACACTCATTTACTCAATCACTCAACCAATTACCCACTCACTCAACCAATCACCCACTCATTCACTCACTCACTCAACCAATCACCCACTCACTCACTCAATCACTCAACCAACTACCCACTCCTTCACTCAACCAATCACTTAATCACTCACCCAATCACCCACTCATTCACTCACTCAATCAATCACCCACTCACTCAACCAATCACCCACTCACTCAACCAATCACCCACTCATTCACTCAATCACTCAACCATCACCCACTCATTCACTCACTCAACCAATCACCCACTCACTCCCTCACTCACTCAACCAATCATCCACTCATTCACTCACTCACTCAACCAATCACCCACTCACTCACTCAATCACTCAACCAATCACCCACTCACTCAACCAATCACCCACTCATTCACTCAATCACTCACCCAATCACCCACTCATTCACTCAATCACTCACCCAATTACTCACTCATTCACTCAACCAATCACTCAATCACTCAACCAATCACCCACTCGCTTACGCTGCCACCTGTCCAGGACTCAGCATCTGTGGTGATTCGCGTGGCAGGAATTGATTTATATCGAGACCTGGTTGTCCGTGGTGCACTGTTGTCCAACGCTATAATCGCAGGGGACTGCACCGTGGTCTCTATAACAGACCTGGCTGCCGACTGAAAGATGCGTCTTGGGTTTGGTCTGCAGGGGACCAGGTAGGGAGCTAGAAACCCAGACGCGTGGCGGAGCCTCGCATACGGCGACTTTATCCACAGGCCGCCCAAGTGCGGGGCACACTCCCAAGCGTGGCGCTGAGATGGCACATTCGCAGATGACCCGGGAATGATCATCGGCAGCGGAGGCTGATTTGTGGCGGAACTAAACACGTGGCATGTTGGAGTTCTCGCATTGTGAATGGTGTGGGATTACTCTGACGACAGACAGCCGGTGTGTGCAGTGTCGGATTAAGCGAGCGCGGTGCCTGTGGCATATGCTATAAAAAGGCCATACATTGCAAAAACACGTAAATATTAAAACAACAATTTGTAACTTGTGTAGTAAAGTAATTGTATTCTTTTATTCGCTTTACAGCCAGATAACACGACAAATCGCTCGCCTTAAACACCCGGTCGTTCGTAAAAGTTGAAGGCGGTATAGTACTATAGTAATAGAGCAAGTGCAGAATCAATGAACCGGAATTGATAGCTTGAAAGCGTTTAGCGCGGGGCCCTTGAAAGTGCGGGGACCGTAGCCTGTGTAACTACTTTTACTGCTAGGCTAACACTGGTCAACACACTTTTTCTGGCATAAGGTATTCCAACGGTTTTAAGGTAATTTTGGGGTGCTGATTCCAAATCTGGCATCAGTTTTTGTCTATCACATCAGGTTTTTGAGAAATAAAATATTGCATTTTCAATATAAACTGCAGAAGAAAAATATTAAATAAATGTGGATATCTACATAAATGCTATTATACACACACTATCCTAAAATACAGCACCATATTTTAACACTAAAGCAGTCACTGACTGGCAACAACTTGCAATCATAAGTGACAGAGTTAATTTCGGGTAAAATCAATGAAAATGGGGTATGCCGATAGCATACAAATTATGTGATAGAGCAAATCTGAGATCAGATTTGGAATCAGCACCCTGAAATTAGTCTAAAACAGCTGCAAAAGTCCAGGCCAGAATTTTTTTTTTCAATTTTGTTGACCAGTGTCATTATCCAGCACTGGGTGTGTGCTGGACTTGGCAACTAATTTGCACTTTTTGTTGACGTGGCAAACCCTTTAACAATTACTGGCCGTGGCGCGGGTGGTGGCGGCGGCGAGTTTAGCGACGCATTCATAATGTGGATAATATCCGTTGCAAAAGCCCACGGGGTGTTTCACTGACATCGGATAGTCGTCAACGCTTCTCGTGGCGTAGTCAAATCGTGTGACCAGGTGTGGCCTTCGAAAAAGAAAGAAAAACCCTCATAAACGTCGCATTCTCTACTTAAGTGTCCCACCGTAAATGCCTTTGTTATCGCGTGGGCTTCGCGCACCGCTGACGTTTCTCGTAGGCCACAAACTGGCAATCGTCACTGGATAGACGGCGCCGCAACCTCACGTGACGGCGTGTGGACTGCCTGTAAATAAATTACGAAAGACTCCCTTCAAAGTTCGAAGATGGATCTTTCAAAAGCTCAAAACGTCTCCGGCTCTTGTTGGGTGAAACCTGGCCCCACACTGCCACCCAGAGCCGAGGAAGCTTCATGAACTGTTCACGCCGTTAAAGCCTCTAGAGCAGGGGCTGGGGAAGCTTTCATTTTGCCAAGGACCATTTCGATATTTACAACATCATTCGCGGGCCATACAAAATTATCAACTTAAAAATTAGCCCGTTATATTTTGTCAAACATTTAATTAACTCACCCCTAATTCGACGGCTGGAACTGCTTCTCTTTGGCGAGGCGTGTGATGATGTTAGCTGCTGGTGATGATGATGTTGCTACTCGCAACTGCTTTTCCAGGTTTGCTCCGAGATTTGTTGAATTTCGAGTTCCGCCTGCGGTGGCCCTGGCAGGGCCACGCCAAATGATTTCGCGGCCCTACACGGCCCGCGGGCCTACGCGGCCCCCACGCCTGCCCTTTAGCAATAGGTCTATAAAGCTCCTCTATAACCGAGGCTCCTATAAATGCCTCATAAATGGCCTCGGCTCCTCGATAGAATGCGCCTATAAAGGCCAAGCTCCTCGATATCACAGGCTCCTATATAGGGCTCCTATATAGCCTAGGCTCCTATATAGGGCTCATATATAGCCTAGGCTCCTATATAGGGATCCTATATAGCCTAGGCTCCTATATAGGGCTCCTATATAGGGCTCCTATATATGTATATTTGGAGTTTGCGTGTCTCTCTCTCTCCGTAGGCGCCTGAATTTTTCTCCGGGTCCTCCGGGTTTCCCCCCACCCTCCACATTAGAGAATGAACATCACGTGCTCGGAGTATTTGGCTCCTGCTATAAATTTGGCTTCTGTAAATGTGCACGTGGTGATGATGAGCGCACCTCCGTTGAGCTTTTATTTGCGATGGGCGGCTCGCTTCTGCAAGAGAGAGAGCTACTACAGAGCAGTTCAGTGGAGCCTTACAGCTGCCACAATAAAAATAGTTTAGTTTAAGTGTGGCTTGGGATGGGCCTCTTGCATAAGAGTGCTCATAATCCCCGTCTCGTTTTGTGGGTTTATATTTAACTTCGCATGCCAGAGTCACCGCTGCACAACCAACACGCCCTGCCGCTCCACGTCAAGAAGTAACAATAACACCACGAGTATTTTTACACCTCCAATTAGCCACACCACGCAACTCCACACCGGTTTCGACATCCGGTGTCTCATTGGCAAAAGTCACGCGCACTTAAACCAGCGTTCTGATCACCTGTGTGACAGGTAGAAGTCTCACCGGAGTGGCAGGTAGAAAGATCACCTGTGTGACAGGTAGAGAGATCACCTGTGTGACAGGTAGAGGTCTCACCTGTGTGGCAGGTAGAGAGATCACCTGTGTGACAGGTAGAGGTCTCACCTGTGTGGCAGGTAGAGAGATCACCTGAGTGACAGGTAGAGAGATCACCTGTGTGACAGGTAGAGAGATCACCTGTGTGGCAGGTCGAGAGATCACCTGTGTGACAGGTAGAGGTCTCACCTGTGTGGCAGGTAGAGAGATCACCTGAGTTACAGGTAGAGAGATCACCTGTGTGACAGGTAGAGAGATCACCTGTGTGGCAGGTAGAGAGATCACCTGAGTGACAGGTAGAGAAATCACCTGTGGAGTTGCATGTGTTCCATAGATGAGAATAATAACACGCGTGTTTATGCAGCGTAAAGATTCCGAATTACAGGGTGGTCCGGATGTCTTGAGACCCTCCCCCCTACCCAGACATAACGAATGTTTTTTTCACTTTGTATATTCCTTTCTTATTCTTGGTTCTTTCGGTAAAGTCATGGAGAAGGGAAATAATAAAAGAATAAAAATATTAAACAATAAAAATCTCACGACGTTTCGACTGCAACACAAGCAATCATCATCAGGTGTGAAATCCACAGCAAGAAAATTTGAATAAAGTGGCGGTTTTTTTTTGCAGTCGAAACGTCGTGAGAATTGTTATTGTTTTATATTTTTATTATTTTATTATTTCCCTTCTACGTGACTTTACCGAAAGAACCACGAACATGAATCCCTGCAGTCACGAAAGCTTTAAATCAACATTTACATTCCCTTCTGTTTTAAATACAAATGTCTTACAATATATACATTTCGTTTTAGAGATTTAATTGTAAAGGGGGGGGGGGGGGGGTCACAAGACATCTGGAACCAGATGTCTTGTGCTCGAGGCGAGGGCTCAACGATTTGGGCGGGAATGTCTCATGGCGATGTTTCTGACAGATAATGCGATTTGCGATTAAACATTTTCAAGTTAAGCTTCAGTTCAATATTCCCTGTGGAATAGATTTCAAACATGTGGTGGAGCATTACCACGTGATACCATGAAATATCAATTGCTCTAAAATATTCTAATGCAAGGATGAGCACTTAAAAAATATGAATTGCTTCCAACGTGTATTTATTAAAAATGTTTTCATTGAAATAGAACAATCAAACATAGAACAATTGTTAAGTTAGATAAAGTTCAAATAATACTATTCCAATAAGAAAGTTTTAGGACTTTTCAAATTGCAAAAAATCGCAGCATTTGCGATTTGATAATCGCATTGTTTCAAATTGCGATTTCGAATTGAAATCGATTATTCATTCAGCCCTATCGAGACACAAATATTCCCTGGAGTGAGCATCACCGCCTCCTGGCTTTCACTCCTCCTCCTCCTCTTCCTCGCTTTGACATTCCAAGCTTCAACAACAACAACATCAACATCATCAACATCGTCAAACCAAACAATCAACTTGTTTTATTGTCCCAGGTGAGGCTCCACTGAGCCGTGTAGATGTTTTTTTCAGAAGCGACCTGCCCATCACAAATGGCAGCCTCAACGAAGTGGTGGATCATCATCATCATCATCACCACCATCACCACGTGGAGATTCATAGCAGCAGCCAACTACTCTTAGAGCGTGATGTTGATTCCAAATTTGAAGGGGGAAAACCACAGTACCCGGAGAAAAATCCACGCGAACACGGAGAGAAAGAGACACGCAAACTCCAAATATACAGCAGCAGCAGGCGTCAGGGTCGGGATCGAACCCACCGGCCTCCTGTAGGCCAGGCGAGGTAGTTAACATCTCCCTCACTGTCATTGTTGCTGTGTTATAATTGCAGTCGTAGCAGTAGTGTGACCATTGCTGTGTTTATTGTTAGTATTATAGTGGTAATATTCGTGTAACTATTGTGTATTATTATGATGATTGTAGTGGTAGTAGTGTAACCATGTATGTGGATTATTATAGTGGTAATATTAGTGTACCCATTGTGTATTATTAGGATTGTAGTGGTGGTAGTGTAACCAGGTATGTGTATTGGTAGTATTGTAGTGGTAATATTAGTGTACCCATTGCTGTGTTTATTATTATTAGGATTGTCATGGTAGTAGTGTAACCATGTATGTGTATTAGTAGTATTGTAGTGGTAATAGTAGTGTACCCATTGTGTATTATTAGGATTGTCGTGGTAGTAGTGTAACCATGTATGTGTATTAGTAGTATTGTAGTTGTAATATTAGTGTACCCATTGTGTATTATTAGGATTGTCGTGGTAGTAGTGTAACCAGGTATGTGTATTGGTAGTATTGTAGTTGTAATAGTAGTGTAACCATGTATGTGTATTAGTAGTATTGTAGTTGTAATATTAGTGTACCCATTGTGTATTATGATGATTGTCGTGGTAGTAGTGTAATCATGTATGTGTATTGGTAGTATTGTAGTGGTAATAGTAGTGTAATCATGTATGTGTATTGGTAGTATTATAGTGGTAATAGTAGTGTACCCATTGCTGTGTTGATTACTACTATTATTACTATTTGTATCACTACGAGTACTCAGTAGGGTCCGTGGTGGTGCCGTAACCATCGCTGCGGTCGGATGATTTCCGCCCAGCTCCTCGCTGGACACGGCCTCGGTGACCCCTCGCTGCTACCGCTGCTGCTGCTGCTGCTGTTGCCACTGCTGCTGCTACTGCCGCTACTGCCGCTACTGCTGCTACTGCTGCTACCGCTGCTGCCGCTGCTGCTACTGCTGCTGCTACTACTACTGCTGCTACTGCTGCTGCTACCGTGCTGCTACTACTGCTACTGCTGCTACCGTGCTGCTACTGCCGCTACTGCCGCTACTGCTGCTACCGCTGCTGCCGCTGCTGCTACTGCTGCTGCTACTACTACTGCTGCTACCGCTGCTGCCGCTGCTGCTGCTGCTACCGTGCTGCTACTACTGCTACTGCTGCCACCGTGCTGCTACTGCCGCTACTGCCGCTACTGCTGCTACCGCTGCTGCCGCTGCTGCTACTGCTGCTGCTACTACTACTGCTGCTACTGCTGCTACCACTGCTGCCGCTGCTGCTACTGCTGCTGCTGCTACTACTGCTGCTACTACTGCTACTGCTGCTGCTACCGCTGCTGCTGCTGCCGGTATATCGCGCGCCTCTTTAGACGCCGATCAATTGATGCTTCGCTAATGGGACGCAAGAGAAGCCAGGAGATTTTAATGGAACGTGAGCCCCGCCACCACCACCAGCACCACCAGCGCGGCTTGAGGAGGAGGAGGAGGAGGATAAGGAGGGGGTGGGTGGGGTGGAGATTCGCCGCTGAGTGCTTCACGATGGAAGCTCATCACGAATTAATGAGGCGGACACGACTCGGATGAAGCTGTGTGGTGGTGGTGGTGTGGGGTGGTGAGGGTGGGGGAGGCGGTGAGTCGGCGGTTCGGACGATTCGGGGTGGTCGGTGGCGATCGAGGAGAGAGGAGAGAGATCTGTGATTGCTCGTTACGCGGTCACATCCACGCGTGGTCGTGGTGGTGGTGGTCGTGGTGGTTGTTGGTGGTGGTGTTGGCGCTCGCGTTAGATATGGAACAGGTTCGACGTTTCGGTCACTGTGGCAGCAGCGCGCTTCCTGAAGAGAGCAGATGGGGTAGAGAATAAACCATCATCATCATCTCGAGAAAGAAAGAGAGAGAGAGGTGTAAGTGGCCGCAAATGTCCAGCGCCAGCGTCGCGGAGCTCGCCATGAGACGCGGCTGCGCATCGCCACAACCCGCCACGGAGAGCGGCAGCGGCAGCAGCTACACGCTCTTCACCACGCACGACCTGCCCAGCCATCACCACCACCACCAGTATCCCCAACAACAACAACATCAGCACCATCATCATCAGCAGCAGCAGGGCCAGGAGCTGCCCGTGGCGGCTTGGAGCGAGCGCGTGTCCATCAACGTGTCGGGGCTGAGGTTCGAGACGCGTCGCAGCACCTTGGAGCGCTTCCCCCGCACGCTCCTGGGCGACGCCTCTCGCCTCCTGCGATTCTTCGACCCGCTGCGCGACGAGTACTTCTTCGATCGCAACCGCGACAGCTTCGGCGCGATCCTCTTCTACTTCCAGTCGGGCGGCAGCCTCCACCGGCCCTCCGTGGTGCCCCACGGCCTCTTCGTGGAAGAGGTGCGCTTCTACGACCTGGGCGCCGAGGCGCGCGGCCGCCTCTGCGAGGAGGAGCGCTGTTCCCGGGAGGATCCAGACCGGCCGCCGCCGCTGCCGCGCAATCGCCTCCAGCGGCGCGCCTGGCTCCTCTTCGAGCACCCCGAGAGCTCCGTGTGGGCGCGCGGCGTCGCTCTCGTCTCGGTGCTCGCCACGCTCGCCTCCGTGGTGGTCTTCTGCCTCGAGACGGTGCCGCACGGCGAGCGGAAGAGCGGCGACGAGAAGGGGGCGAGGGGCGAGGAGGGGGGCACGGCAGGCGCGTTCGCCGTCGAGGTGGCGTGCATCGCCTGGTTCTGCCTCGAGCTGCTGGTGCGCTTCTGCGCGTGCCCCGTTAAGGCGGCCTTCTTCAAGAACTTCATGAACATCATCGACGTGCTCGCCATCGTACCCTTCCTCACCATGCTCTGCCTGCCCGACGCCGACATGCAGAGCGCGCAGCAGCAGGCGCTGTCCTTCGCCATCCTCCGAATCGTGCGCCTCGTGCGCGTCTTCAGGATCTTCAAGCTGTCGCGACACTCCAGGGGGCTGCGCATCCTCGGGCAGACCCTGAACGCGTCGATGCGCGAGCTCGGCCTGCTCGTCTTCTTCCTCTTCATCGGCGTCGTCCTCTTCTCGAGCGCCGTCTACTACGCAGAGGTGGACGAGCCGCTCACCAACTTCACGAGCATCCCCGTCGCCTTCTGGTGGTCCATCATCACCATGACCACGGTGGGCTACGGCGACATGTACCCCATCACGCTGGGCGGGAAGATCGTGGGCACGCTGTGCGCCATCGCCGGCGTGCTCACGATCGCGCTGCCCGTGCCCGTGATCGTCTCCAACTTCAACAACTTCTACCACCTCGAGATGGACGGCGGCGGCGACTCCACTCGCGCCTGCGCCGACGACTTCGAGCCAAGCGACGCCGACGACTCGGTCGCCACCGCAGGAGGCCCCGGGATCATCTCCTGCCCCACCTCCTCCTCCACCTCCTCCTCCTTCTGCTGCTGCTGCCGCCCGTCTCGCGGGGCGATCAGTCCCGGCGACATGACGCCCGGCACCGACGCGCCCCAGACGCCCGAGTCGCCGAGGAAGGAGCCGAAGGAGCGGGAGACGGAGGATGAGAAGGGGTCGACGTTGAAACTCCGCGAGATGGGAGACGCGGCACTGGGCGACGAGGAGGAGGAGGTCGAGGATGAGGAGGAGGAGGAGGAGAAGGAGGAGCGCGCGAGCGAGCGGTGCTTGCACTCTTCCCTGGAGTGGGAGGCGAAGGAGGAGGTCGTGGTGGAGACTGACGTGTGATGGACCTCACGTCTCCCTGCGTCTCCATCTCTCTGTCTCTCTCGCCTCCCTCTCGCTCTCGTGCCTCGCCTTATCTCTCCGTGTCTCTCTCTCCGTGTCTCTCCCTGCGTCTCCATCTCTCTCGCCTCTCTCTCGCCTCCCTCTCGCTCTCGTGCCTCGACTTATCTCTCCGTGTCTCTCTCTCCGTGTCTCTCTCCGTGTCTCTCTCTCGTGTCTCTCCGTGTCTCTCTCTCGTGTCTCTCTCTCGTGTCTCGCTCTCTGTCTCTCTGTGTGTCTCACTCTTTGTCTCTCTCCGTGTCTCTTCCTGCGTCTCGCTCTCTGTGTTTCTCTCTGTCTCTCTCCGTGTCTCTCTTCGTGTCTCTGCGTGTCTCTCACTGTGTCTCGCTCTCTGTCTCTCTCCGTGTCTCTCTCCGTGTCTCTCTCCGTGTCTCTCTCTCGTGTCTCTCTCCGTGTCTCTCTTCGTGTCTCTCTCCGTGTCTCTCACTGTGTCTCGCTCTCTGTCTCTCTCCGTGTATCTCTCCGTGTCTCTCTCTCGTGTCTCTCTCCGTGTCTCTCACTGTGTCTCGCTCTCTGTCTCTCTCCGTGTCTCTCTCCGTGTCTCTCTTCGTGTCTCTCTTCGTGTCTCTCACTGTGTCTCGCTCTCTGTCTCTCTCCGTGTCTCTCTCCGTGTCTCTCACTGTGTCTCGCTCTCTGTCTCTCTCCGTGTGTCTCTCTCCGTGTCTCTCTCCGTGTCTCTCTCCGTGTGTCTCTCTCCGTGTCTCTCTCCGTGTCTGTCTCCGTGTCTCTCTCCGTGTCTCTCTCTCGTGTCTCTCTCCGTGTCTTTCTTCGTGTCTCTCTCCGTGTCTCTCACTGTGTCTCGCTCTCTGTCTCTCTCCGTGTCTCTCTCCGTGTCTCTCTCCGTGTCTCTCTCTCTCGTGTCTCTCTCCGTGTCTCTCTCTCGTGTCTCTCTCTCGTGTCTCTCTCCGTGTCTCTCTCCGTGTCTCTCTCTCGTGTCTCTCTCCGTGTCTCTCTTCGTGTCTCTCTCCGTGTCTCTCACTGTGTCTCGCTCTCTGTCTCTCTCCGTGTCTCTCTCCGTGTCTCTCTCCGTGTCTCTCTCCGTGTCTCTCTCCATGTCTCTCTCATGTCTCTCTCCGTGTCTCTCTCCGTGTCTCTCTCCGTGTCTCTCTCTCGTGTCTCTCTCTATGTCTCTCCCTGTGTCTCATTCATCTTCTCTCTCCCTCTCTCTGGGTTCATGCCCGGCTAGTTGTTACCAATCGCCTGACGAAGCTGGTGGTGGTTATTGTTGTAATCAACCAGCGACACGTCACAGTACTGGAATTGTAAATGTTGTGTGGGTTTCACTCTCCAACACACAAGCGGTTAGTGCTGCGCTAGTAACTCGTCGGCACGTTCTGTTGACTTGCCAAACCCCTTACTAGTTGGCTGTGTCGGGTGGTGGCGAGTTTAACGACACATTTATATATTTACGCGATCTAAACCAACAAAAAACATGTTGATTGTGGATAATTTTGGTGGCGAAAACCTCCTCCTCCTCCGACGAGGTGTTAAACGGTGCGATTCTAGTGCACGTCTGTGCACAACATCGGATCCCTCCAGGATACATTCAGATTGTGACTGTGATTCTGTCATCGATTATCGCGTCAATCACTCGACAACGTCACCATGTGTCTGTCTGCGTCGGGTGGCGGAGGGCCTTGACGACACGCGTTCGCTCAGACCATTGCGTCGCCTTCAAACCAAACAGCCCGTTATGAACCTAACAGGGTTGTTGTTGTTGTTTTTGTTGGGGCTTCATCGTGTAAATAGAAATGTTGTGCCCTTAAACCCGTAACCGCCACCACCACCACCCGACACGGCCAATTAATAAGGAGGTTGTCTCGTAAGCACCAGGTGGACAATGATTTACGAGTTCCGCACTAACCGCTTGTGTGTTTTGAGTGCAAACTATAAATGTTGTGGTGGGTTTCTCTCTCCCAACACGCAACCGGTTAGTGCTGACCTAGTAACTAAACTGGCACTTTGTTTATGTACGTGACTAAATCCTGACCAATTGGCTGGTGGGTTGTTATATTTATGCGATCTCACCCAAACGACAACAAAGCCAACTTTGATTGTGCACAACATTAGGTCGCGAAACCCTCCTGCTGCTACTGCTGCTGCTACGTGTTACACCCTACCTATGATGAGCCGCACGTTGGCTTTTCGAAACCCACCGCGTGCTATCAAGTTGAGCGTGAGCTGGGTGCAGTACCGGATTATCCTCGCAGCACAAGTAGCTACTACATATGTAAGGTTAGAGATTTGTCGTATTATCTTGCTCATAGCAAATGACATATGTAGTAGCTACATATGCAGTAGCTACTACATATGTAGTAGCTACTACATATGTAGTAGCTACACATGCTACGGGCCCCGCACTTTCAAGGGCCCCGCGTTAAATGCTTTCAAGCTATCAACTCTGGCTCAGTGAGTCTGCACTTGCTCTATTACTATAGTACTATACCGCCTTCGACTATTACGAACGACCGGGTGTTTAAGGTTAGAGATTTGTCGTATTATCTTGCTTATAGCAAATGACAAAAATACAATAACTGTACTGTGCAAGTTAACTATGTATGTATTTATAACGTGTTTTTTTTATTTAGGACCCCTTTATAACAAATGCTACAGGGCCCGCACTAGCTTCATCACTGGCTGAGTGCTTCTGCCATCCCCCCCGTACAGCCGAATGGGGCACCGTGGGGGTGGTGGTGGTGGTGGTGGAGGTCGTCGTCTTCATAACGCAGCGATGCTCGCAACAACGCAGAATGCACAGATCGCGTTCACTCGTCGTCAGCAGCAGCAGCAGCTACGGGCTGTTCACTGGGTGGATGTAGTAATGTAAGAG
Organism: Lethenteron reissneri; assembly: GCF_015708825.2. Classification (NCBI taxonomy): domain Eukaryota; kingdom Metazoa; phylum Chordata; class Hyperoartia; order Petromyzontiformes; family Petromyzontidae; genus Lethenteron; species Lethenteron reissneri. The sequence continues at coordinate 1,042,626 of NC_083846.1, forward strand.
TGTATCGGCATGGTGCATTGGCATGGTGCATTGGCATGGTGCATGGGCGTAGTGTATTGCCATGGTGTATCCCCATGGTGTATTGCCATGGTGTATCCCCATGGTGTTTCGGCGTGGTATATCCCCATGGTGTTTCGGCGTGGTGTATTACGGAGTGTTAATCATCTGGACGCAAAGGCGTGCGCTGTTAAATCACGCCACGGCTCGCCACGCGAGCGCGGTGTTGATGATATCGAGGCCGTCCACAGAGGCGGGGGAGGGGTGGGGGTGCGTGCTGGGTCCGGGGGCAAATCCCACCGTGTGCCGCCCCCCCCTGCCCCCCAAAGCGCACGAGGGGGTCCCGGGGCGGTCGCTCTGATTCGCCGTACCCGAGGGACGATCCCGCGCATTGTGTGATTCTTTTTAACGAACAAAACTGCAGGTGGCGCTGTGACGCCGTGACGCTGTTGCCACGTGACCTCGCGCGGCGGTCACACAGAGGCCACGTGCTCAAGCGACGCGTGGCCTGCACCGACGAAGCGTCGACGCCATCGCCCGTGACTTATTTTAAACTGCAAACGATTGTATTGTTACTCTTAGGTTCTTTCGGTAAAGTCGCGTAGGTAAAAATAATAATAAATGAAAATAACTCAATTAAATCACGACGTTTCGGAAGCAACACAAGCCTCCGTCATCAGGGGTAACTGCTCCAGTAAAATTTACTTAATTACGCTCCAGTAATTTTACTGCAGCAGTTACACCTGATGAAGGAGGCTTGTGTTGCTTCCGAAACGTCGTGATTTAATGTAGTTATTGTTATTTATTATTATTTTATAATTATTATTATTTTACCTACGTGACTTTACCGAAATAACCTAAGAGTATGAATCATTGCAGTCACGAAAGCTTCAAATCTAGACCTATTGTATTGTTATTTAATTATTTTCCAGGGTACAGAGCCCACTGAGCTATTCACAGGTGAGCCTGGCAACACGTGATGATAGCTCGTCGTCATCGTCGTCAACACACGTGTAACATGTGGAACAGCAGCCAGATGAAACTAAACTATTGATTGATTTTACCAGGTAAGGCCCACTGAGCTATATAGCGCTCTTTCAGAAGCAAATAATCGCTCAACAATCTTAACACTGCCCATAGGCTTAACACTGCTCATAGACTCAACACTGCCCATAGACTCAAGACTTCCCATAGGCTTAACACTGCTCATAGACTCAGCACTGCCCATAGACAACATGTTAACTATCTTAAATTACGAGGTGAGATTCGCTGAACCATAGCTCTGTTCAGAGTCCACCTGGCCGCGCATGATGACAGCTCCTCGTCACAGTGGCCGATATCATCATCGCCGTCACGCGTGGGAATATTTGATAGTAAGGGCCGAATCCTCTGCGGGTGAGTTGGTTCTCAGTGTGGAGGAGGAGGAGAGCAAACCCAGAGGGACCCGAAGAACGCTCCACGGGGAGAGGGAACACGCGGATTCCACTCACTCAATCACACCAACACTCACTCACACCAACACTCAGACTAACACTCACACTCACTCACTCACTCTAACACTCACTCGTATTAAACTCACTCACGGTTACACATACTAACATTTACTCGCACGAAACCTCACTAAACTCACTCAGACTAACACTCACTCACACTAACACTTACTTGCATGAACACACACACACAGACACACACATAACAACAACCGCCATTCGCCACTAAGTGGCGGTGACGTCACCACGACGCTTGTGCCAGGCCATGTGCACCTTGAGGCCACGTGAAGTGTCGAACGTCCGCTGGCAGGAGGTCACGGGGCAGACCCAGGTGCCACGGGTCGACTGACTGAGATGACCGAGATGACTCACACACACTTACACTCACAATAACACTCACCCACACTAACACGCACACCAACACTCACTAACACTCAGTCACTGGAGAACAGGGGAGAGAACACGTGGTCCCCCACTCACTCACTCACCCACACCAACACTCACCCACTCCCACTAACACTCACTCACCCACCATCTCACTCCCACTGTAGAATAGGGGGCGAGAACACGCGGCCAGGGTCTGGGATCGAACCCACGCCTTTCCTGCTGCGTACCAGGCGATGGAGACATCTCCTCGCCATTTGTGAAGGGTTTTTCCACCTGACTGACGCTATTCCGGGAAACGTGTGTGTGTTTTCCAACATGATGTAATGTCACCAACTACTTACGGCACTACGTTCGGTTCACGTCTCCGATGGCCAGCGAAATACAAACGCAGAACCGTGGACATTGAGAATTCGGGGAGAGACAATGCCAGTAAGAGATCGATGCCAATTACCGGTGGTAACCCTTGATGCAGCAAATCTGGCTGTGACGGTCCCACCTGATGACGGAGACTTGTGTTGCCTCCGAAACGTCGTGATTTTTATTTTATTTTTTATTAATTTAATTTTTTTTTACCTACGTGACTTTACCGAAAGAGCTAAGAGTAGGGAACCTTCATGCCAACCCAAGTACGCGGGGCCCGAACACTGCAGTGAGATGATGGCTGTTGTTGTTGTTGTGAGCGGACCTTTGCGAGTCGCACGTGGATTGGCATCAACTCATTTCTTGAGAAGTGCTTTTGTGTTGTTTATTGTATTGTTGGTCTTTCCTTCCCCTCCCTGAACCTCCGAAGAGCAGGGCTGGCTACGTACGGCGCGAAAGAAGTTCAACATGGACCCCCATGGTGAACTGGACTCCCATGGTGAACTGGACTCCCATGGTGAACTGGACTCCCATGACGAACTGGAAATTACATGGTCAGGGCGCAGCAACCAAAATAACAAGAAGAGCCATTTTTTTTCGAATTTCAAGAGCCACCACATGGCTACTCCTGAGCCACAGGTTGCAGACCCCCCCCCTGCTATCGACCCCTGCATGCATTACACTGGTCACACTTTTTCTGGCATAAGGTAATTTTGGGGTGCTGATTCCAAATGTGGCATCAGTTTTTGTCCATCACATCAGGTTTTTGAGATATCAAATATTGCATTTTCAATATAAACTGCAGAAGAAAAATATTAAATAAATGTGGATATCTACATAAAATGATATTATAAACACACCATCCTAAAAATACAGCACCATATTTTAACACTAAAGCAGTCACTGACTCGCAACAACTTGCAATCATAAGTGACGGAGTTAATTTCGGGTAAAATTAATGAAAATGGGGTATGCCGATAGCATAAAAATGAGATGTGATAGAGCACATCTGAGATCAGATTTGTAATCAGCACCCTGAAATTAGTCTAGAACAGCTGCAAAAGTCCAGGCCAGAATATTTTTTTTTGGTTGACCAGTGTTATCAAGAGCAGCGCGTTTGGAGCGTGCCTGGACCCCAAGCGCCGAGCGTCATATAAACCGTTATGCAACGTTGCGTGAAATGTCGTGCTTGTGTTCTGTGTGCGTGGTGTTTTTTTTGAAATCGGGAAGTTTCATAACAACTTTACGACCGAGTCGATAATTGTTTCGGATCACTCAGCGCGTGAGTGCACTCGTGAATAGAGAATTACCATAACGAGCATGGAGCCAGACTCATGGCTGTGGGCTCCGTAGTCCAGGCTCCCAATTATGAATTACGCAAATCAATTAATTCCACCTCCAGTCGATCATCCGTTAATGCGTCCCGTTAGTTTGTTATTCACTCATACAGGACGTGAATTCATGTGTGTGTGTGTGCGCGCATTCACTCGCTCGCTAATTGGCCTATCCATTGATTCCGTGGTGGGCCCGTTTCTCGTTAAGTTCACGCACGAGATTCCATCGCCTCGTCCGGTGCCCGCCAGGGATCGTGACCGCAACGTCGACCCCCCCCAACCCCCCCACGATCGCGCAATCAGCCAAACGAGGGCAGCACTCAGCCCCCCAATTAGCGCGCAGGGCACGTGAGCGGCGAGACGCACGCACGGAATGGAGACCACGTGACCACGACCAACACTAACCCCAACCACACTAGCCAGCCAGACACTAGCCCCAACCACACTAGCCAGCCAGACACTAACCCCAACCACACTAACCCCAACCCCAACCACACTAGCCCTCACTCCAACCACACTAACCCCAACCACAGCAACCCTCACCCCAACCACACTAGCCAACTACACTAACCCCAACCACACTAACCCCAACCACAGCAACCCTCACCCCAACCACACTAACCCCAACCACACTAACCCTCACCCCAACCACACTAACCCCAACCACAGCAACCCCAACCCCAACCACACTAACCCCAACCCCAACCACACTAACCCCAACCACACTAACCCTCACCCCAACCACACTAGCCAACCACACTAACCCCAACCACACTAACCCTCACCCCAACCACACTAACCCCAACCACACTAACCCTCACCCCAACCACACTAGCCAACCACACTAACCCCAACCACACTAACCCTCACCCCAACCACACTAACCCTCACCCCAACCACACTAACCCTCACCCCAACCACACTAACCCTCACCCCAACCACACTAACCCTCACCCCAACCACACTAACCCTCACCCCAACCACAGCAACCCTCACCCCAACCACAGCAACCCTCACCCCAACCACTAACCCTCACCCAACCACACTAACCCTCACCCCAACCACACTAACCCTCACCCCAACCACACTAACCCTCACCCCAACCACACTAACCCTCACCCCAACCACACTAACCCTCACCCCAACCACAGCAACCCTCACCCCAACCACAGCAACCCTCACCCCAACCACACTAACCCTCACCCCAACCACACTAACCCTCACCCCAACCACACTAACCCTCACCCCAACCACACTAACCCTCACCCCAACCACAGCAACCCTCACCCCAACCACAGCAACCCTCACCCCAACCACACTAACCCTCACCCCAACCACACTAGCGAACCAGACCCGAGCCCGCGTCACGCCCACGGTGTAGTTGGTGGAGACGCACGTCCGGTCCGGACCGCTGCCCAGCCCCACTTGACCCCCAGCCCCACTTGACCCCCAGCCCAACACCAATCCGCAGCGCCATTCGCCACTGCGTGATGGTGACGTCACCACGATGCCTGTGCCAGGCCAGGTGCACTTTGAGGCCACGTGAAGTATCGAAGGGTCGCTGGCAGGAGGTCACGGGACAGACCCAGCAGGTGCCACGGGTTGACCGACTGAGATTGCTGGCCGATGCACCAGCTGTGCCCCCTACTGTGCCAACTCGCTGTGTTTAAGCCGCCCGGCGCTCCGCTCGTTGTTGTGAGCGTCGCTCCTCCGCCCTCCGTTGTTGCTGGAGGGCGACTGCCTCCAACTGCCCAGTAGCGTCCTTCACGAGCCTCCTCCTCCTCCACAGAGGCCGATCTTGACGCCTCCAGCCCACCCATGACCCCACCACCACTACCACCCGTGTAGTAACCACATGGACACAAGAGATAAGGAGTTTCTTTTTAGTATGTATTATCAAAAACAACTTTTTTTAAATCTTAAATGTGTTTTTTTTAGTTTAAAGTGAAATATATACATTACGGATTACACAACATTATTGATAATAAATCGGAATAACAAATACACTGTTAGTCACGCGCGCGTGTGTGCGCACACGTAACGGGCGTGGAGAGACAAGAAGACAGAGAGACAGACAGACGGGTAACTGAAGGACAGAGAGAGACAAAGACGGAGGGGGTGCGGGACATTCAACTCGTGTGGCAGCCACGTGGCGAGGGGGGCATTCATCCGCGTGCGCGGAGGGGTACAGCCGTGGTGAGGGGCGCGGAGGGATACAGACGGGGGCCACTCACTCCGGCGGCGAGTGGGCGGGGTCTAGCGTGATTGCGAGTGACGTCACGGATCGCGGGGGACGGGAGCCGCCTCTGAGTTCACGGTGGAGGGGTCGGATTGGAGCTGTCGCTGCTTGGGGTCCTTGGGGAGTCATATTCTTAGGTTTTTTTCGGTAAAAGTCACGTAGGTAAAAATTTAAATTAATAAAAGTAAAATAAAATAAAAATCACGACGTTTCGGAGGCAACACAAGCTGCCGAAACGTCGTTATTTTTATTTTACTTTTATTAATTTAAATGTTTTACCTACGTGACTTTACCGAAAAAACCTAAGAATATAAATCCTTGCAGTCACGAAAGCTTCAAATCTAGGGGTGCTTGGGGAGTCGGGTTCACGGTGTAGGGTTGCGGGTTTGGTTTCACGTGTAGTCTGGGTGTAGTCTGGGTGTAGTCTGGGAGTTAGCGCTCGGGGTGTTAGGGGTATGCCCGTGAGGTTGAAGGGGGGTCGGAGATTTGGTTCGAGGGTTATAGGGGTTAAGTTATAGGGGTTAAGGTTCATGGTTAGGACTTAGGGCTGTAGCTTGGGTTTAGGGTGATAATGATTGTAAGGGGTAGAGTATTAGGAGTTCGAGGTTGGGGTTATTATTGGATGAGATTGGGGGGGGGGGGGTAGAAGAGGAAGATAAGGTGGAGGAGGTGGCAGAGAGAGAGAGGAGGGTGGAGGAGAATGGAGGAGAATGGAGGATCGATAAGGGTGAGGAAGGATGAGGAGGAGGGTGATCGCTGAGAGAAGGCACGTGGATGTTATTCGCATCACGAACTCCGTCCGGTGAGAATCAAAACCGATCCCAACGGGACCAGACAACAACGAAAAGTACAGTACAACAATAAAGCATCAATTTTAGGTGTGGCCATTAAAATACAGCTGAGTTTGAAAGTTCAAACAGTCATCGTTATCACCACGACCACCATCATCATCATCATCGTCTATATAATCTTTGCAGTAAAGTTTGTCTTTAATTAGTAAGCGTCACTTTGCGGTGGATTATTTTTTTAAAATATTTATATATTTTTTCAATCGATAAAATCCACTAATAGGTCTATGACCACCACCCTTACCAGCCATCATCATGATGAGCATCATCCCCCTGCAATCATCATCATGATTAGGCATCATTTCTGTCATCATCATCCCTGCCATCACCATCATCACGATGAGCATCATCCCTGCCATCATCATCAGTAAGCAAACAATGATCTGCACGATTTCTTCATGTGCAAAAGGCCATCATCACCCACCAAAGCATGATCACCATCATCATTATTCCGGCTCATCGTGACAGTCCCGAAATCATCATCATAATGAACCATCGCAATCATTATTATTTAAAGGTCGTAATTGTCAATCGCCAGTTTCAAGGTGGCTGTGCGGAGGCGACGACGGGAGGTCACGAGACGGCGGAGGAGGAGAGATTTCCCGGCCGATGGCGTTCACCTCGATCCGTGCGTCTCTCAGCGTCTCCCGGCGTCGTTCCTTACTCGTCCTGCTGTCGAATGATCTTCTCAAGGAGCCACAGGGCGTCTGGGCCGTGGGCGTCACTCGCTCGCTCTCTCCGAGTGGCCGAGTCTTCAGGAAGATTTGTCCTCCCTCCCCGCCTCCCACCGCAAGGCGATGCCGTTCCAAGGTCCAACTTACTGGCTTCAGGTTGAGAGTTGGTTCGTGTGTGTCTCTTTGTGTCTGATCCTTTCGGCGTGGTGCTGGTCACTCACCCTCTCTCGCCTGCCGTGCCGTGCCGCCCTTCATTAGATGCTGCTACTCGCTAACAGCACTTGCCCCAACAGTTCTATCAAGGCTATACGGATGACCTTTGTCAAGCCTTCATTAGGTGCTACTCGCTAACAGCACTTGCCCCAACAGTTCTGTCAAGGCTATACGGGGGATCTTTGTCTGGCCTTCATTAGGTGCTACTCGCTAACAGCACTTGCCCCAGCAGTTCTGTCAAGGCTATACGGGGGATCTTTGTCTGGCCTTCATTGGGTGCTACTCGCTAACAGCACTTGCCCCAACAGTTCTGTAAAAATGCTATACGGGGGATATTTTGTGCGTCTGTGTCCCACGTGTGTCAGGCAGGCAAGCGAGCGGACTGTGACGAGACAGACGGAACACACGGAAGCTGGTGGCATGCAGATTTGGGGGAGAGTGTGTACACGGGAATCACACAGCCACGGGCACACACAGGCACACACATACATACACAGACACACACACAGACACACACACAGACACACACACAGACACACACACAGACACACACACAGACACACACACAGAAACAGGCACACAAATATAGCCTCAACAGACTGTTGGGGCAAGTGCTGTTCGCGAGCACCTATGAAGGCCAGAACGGCACACGAGGGGGTGGCCAGCACCACGCCCGGCCGCTTTTATCTCCCCAGTGACGATGTTTACACACCGCACCAAGTACTCATTTGAGGCCGAGTCGACCAAGGAGAGGCCCAGGACCGGTTCCGATAATCGTCACCGGTGTTGGCCGTGAGCGGGAATCGTACCCAGGTCGCCAGGTTCGTAGCGCAGCGCTAACCACTACACCACCGCTCCCCCACACACGCATGCATACACCCCATCACACACACACACTTGCACGCACACAACACACACACGGTGATAATCACTGACAAGGCAGCTTGGCAACATAAATTAAACAACAAAGACAACGACGAGTTTAGATATTTGGGGGGCGGTGGGGGGGGGGCAAAGTTAAGTGGCAGGGACCAGCAGGGGGCGGGGGGGGGGGTCCACCACGACTGTGAACTCTGGAGGAACCTTTGGGGGGTGGTCGTGGTTCTGGTGGTAGTGGGGGGGGGCGGGGGGTCGTGGTTCTGGTGGTAGTGGGGGGTCGTGGTTCTGGTGGTAGTGGGGGGGGGTCGTGGTTCTGGTGGTAGTGGGGGGGGGTCGTGGTTCTGGTGGTAGTGGGCGGGGGGGGTCGTGGTTCTGGTGGTAGTGGGGGGGGGGGGTCGTGGTAGGGGGTTAGAGCGGACTGCTCGCTCCGTCACCCCCTCTCCCCTTGATCGACCCCCGTCCGCCCCCCGCCTCCCCCACTCCAAACCACGTCCATGCAAATTAATAAGCGGGGGGTGCTGGGCAGGATTGGAGGGGGGGGGGGGATTGGTGGAAAGTGGGGGGGGGGGGGGGGGGGGGGAAATCAGATATCAGCCAAACTGGAATAACAGCGAGATCTGCACAGCGACATGCGCTTAAGAGGGCACACACCTGGGAACACACACCTGGGACACACCTCGGGACACACATCTGCGGACACACCTAGGGACACACCTAGGGACACACAACCTGGGGGCGTACACCTGAAGACACCTGGGGACACACACCTGAAGTCACCTGGATGCACACCTGGGCACACACCTGGGGGCGTACACCTGAAGACACCTGGGGACACACCTGGGCACACACTGCTATAATCGAGGCTGAAACTCGGAAGTACGGAACATTCTCTCCTCCTCCCCCCCGCCCCCCAGGGGGATGATTATCGCGCGCCACATCCTCCAATTTACGTTGTCCCAAAGCCGTGCAATATGGGATTGCTATAGGATACACAATTAATATAGGGCTGTTATGGATCGGAGTATCTTGTAGCAAATCAACCTCCTCGCCAGGCAGCCGGCCAGCCGACCTCGCTATCGGCATTCCAGATAATAGCGTGAAACGGGGAGCCCTGCTTATAACGCGGAACCGTATAGACTACACCTGCAGCTACCGTAGCATACACCTGGTCGTACCTGTAGCGCTACATTCCTTACCAGGAATTACAACCTGGCCATACCTCTGCACCTAACACCTGTAAAGCCCTACATCATGAGTCCAGACCGGTAATACACACGAGAGCACACCTGAAGCCTACACCTGTAATCCGTTAACCCAGACGTCACACCTGGCCACACCTGGTCACACCTGAAGCCTACACCTGTAACACCTGCAGGCCGCACCAGTAAACCGCACCTGGCCACATCCTGCGAGCCAGTGAAGGGGTTACAGGAGGGCGACGCCAGCCCTTTGCCCTGCTGCTGAGACTGCGAGACAAGGGTGGGTGGGGGTGCGTGCGTGCGAGGTAGGTGTGGGGGAGGGGTGGAGGGGCTGTGCCCCCCCCCCCAATCCGACCCCCTTCCCCCCCAGTAAGGGTCCTCGTGATGGTAAGTGTTAGAGGAGTGGGCGAGTGGGGGGTGGGTAGAAGGCAACACCCCCTCTCCTCGCCCCCGATTCAAACGCTGTAGGAGAGGGAGGGAGACAGAGACGAGGTGGCGTGAGACGGGGACATTGGCAGGACGGGAGATCTCGAGCGAGGCGATGAGGGTGGGAGGGGAGGGGGTTAGAACCTCAAGCCGCCAAGGATCCCGACACTGGGTCCGCCTCATTCCCGAGACGACAAAATCCTCCATCTCGCATCGCACGCGGCACCATCCCCACCCTCCCACCCCCAACCTCCCACCACCCCCACCCACTCACCCCACCCCCACCCACTCACCCCACCCCCACCCATCCACCCCACCCCCACCCATCCACCCCACCCCCACCCATCCTCCCACCCCCCACCCATCCTCCCACCCCCAACCCACCCTCCCACCCCCACCCACCCTCTCACCCCACCCACCCATCTCCCACCCCCACCCATCCTCCCACCCCCACCCATCCTCCCACCCCCACCCATCCTCCCACCCCACCCATCCTCCCACCCCCCACCCATCCTCCCACCCCCACCCATCCTCCCACCCCCACCCACCCTCCCAACCCCCACCCACCCTCCCACCCCCACCCACCCTCCCACCCCCAACCACCCTCCCACCCCCCACCCACTCACCCCACCCCCACCACTCACCCCACCCCCACCCATCCTCCCACCCCCACCCATCCTCCCACCCCCACCCACCCTCCCACCCCCACCCACTCACCCCACCCCCACCCACCCTCCCACCCCCACCCACCCTCCCACCCCACCCACCCTCCCACCCCCACCCACCCTCCCACCCCCACCCACCCTCCCACCCCCACCCACCCTCCCACCACGTACATCTCCGTGCCGTCGTCAGCACAGACTCGCATTGGCTCGCTCATGGACGGGTATTGCCCATAGACTAGCATTGCCTGGAGACTAGCATTGTCCATAGACTAGCATTGCCTGGAGACTAGCATTGTCCATAGACTAGCATTGCCTGGAGACTAGCATTGCCCGTAACTCGTGTCTGCTTGCCAGTGAGCGCGAGTCACCTGCTACGTCCGTTTGACGTTTCCAAAACGTTGAGAACTCTGCCACTGCGCTCCGATGGACCGCTCTCGACATCGCGTGGCCGAACGACCCACCCACCCAGCCCACGCGTGCGACGGGACTTTCAATTCGCTTCATCGCAGTTGCCGCATTTCATTTGTTCTGCCCCCTGACAATTTGGTGATCTTGGTGACAACTCTTGAGGAATGAGAACCTCCACCAATCCTTACCCCGGGGTCTCTCTCTCGAGTAGTCCTTCTCAGCCAGGTAAGTCAACTTGAAACGGACTCCGTGACACGCGCGAAACATTAAGTACAAATCGCGCCACACGCGCACACGATGATTGCTGAACGCGTCCCCCGTCAAGGGAGCTATAAACCCATCTCCCCTCATCCTCGCCGCAGCAGCAGCGGCGGCTTTTAGCTCGGCCTATCGAAAACAAAGCGGATCGCCGTATCGCGCGGCGCTATATACACACTACACCCGCTACCCTACACTACACACTACACTTTTGGATAACCACTGAAACAAAGACGGCCACCGCTTCGCGCGGCGCTTTCAGACGCGCGCTTCTGCGACCGTCTGGAACGGATTTGCACGTCGGTGGGGGGCAATGGCGCACGCATCGTGATGCACCACCCCGACAACAACCACCACAACCACCACCACCCACCACCCACCACCGCCACCGCGTCGCCTCTGTCCACCCAGCCGCGTGAACAACGAGGGATTGACCACAATCGGTCGGGCGGCACGTCACGTGCGGCGGCGGGTGAGGCGGCCGTGACGTCACCGCGGTTGTTGTGACGTCACCGCCACTTCGTGGCTAATGGCGGCTGCTGTTGTCGTCGTTGCCCCAACGAGTCGGTGAAGGCTACACGGGGGAGCTGCTTTGTCTCTGGTGGGGGTAACGCGCGGGTTTACAACCAGAACGAAAATCGCTCCACTGGACGGGGCCTACCAGAGGCCTCTCTTAGGGGGGGGAGGGGGGGAGGGGTATATACTTTGGCCTCCTCTTCCACGGCGTCACGTTTCACAAACCAGAAGTGAAACCAACGTTTGGGCCAACGTTGGGTCAATGTTATAATTCGGTTGGAAACGCACACGCATGTTTACAAACGTGCGCGCGCCTGTAGCACGCGCCGGTACGTATGTTTCTTTTTTACTTTGGGAACCACGTGGCGGGCGTCGGGGTGACGGTGGCTCGGCCTCTCAGACTCCTCAGGTTGTGTGGAGCGTTCAAATCCAGAAAACCCATCGTGACTCGGTGGTCGATACACTCGGTACCGCTTTGTGAGAACGTGGATCTAGAATCTCGCTTCTAAGCGACGGGCAATCTGCTCGCTAACAAACTGCACCGCGCACCCAACCACCTGTATGCACCACACAAACTCCGTGGTATATGCACCACTCCCAACCACTCGCAGTCAAAACACAGGCGCACACACGCAGACAGGCACACAACATACGCACAGACCAAGTACACGCACACACACACCCGACATGCATGATTCCCATCACACGCACGCACACACACGTGTGCGTGTCCCGTGCGTGTCCTGCGCATGTGCGTGCGTGTGTGTGTGTGTCCGTGCGTGTCTGTGCCCATGCCCACTCGTGTGTGTCCGTGCCTGCGCGTGTGTCCGTGCCTGTGCGTGTGTCCGTGCGTGCCCCTACACAACGGTGTGCTGCGCGCTGCAGGAGGCGTTGCTGGGGCGGTGCCCCCCCCGCTCGTCGACCCCCACCCCCCCTTCCGCCGGCTCGAGCCCCCCCCCGGCCCTCCCCCCGGCGGGGCTCTCCGCCCGCTCGCGCCCGGCCCCCACGCTGCTGCCGTTGTGCTGCTGGTTGCTGGCCCTCTCCACTCCCTCCCGCGACGAGTCCCCCAGTTCCCGCTGGGACGATTCGAGCGGGTCGCCACCTCCGCCTCCTCCTCCTCCACCTCCTCCTCCTCCTCCACCTCGCCTCTCGCGTCCTCCGTCCTTGTTCTGGCCCAGGTTCCCCAGGAGCTGCATCTTCTCCTGCTCCTCCTTGAGGAAGGTGGCGACGATGAGCGTCCGCTCCTTCTTCAGGCAGTCCGCGATGTCCTTGGGGATGTCGGGGATGAGCCAGTCGAGGACGTTGCTCAGGAACATGACGAGGTTCTGTGGGAGACGGGGGTAGAGGGTGGAGGGTGGTCACGGCAGGATTGGGGTGAAGGTGATGCTAGGCAGCTAGAGGGCACCCCCCCCAAGGCGAGATGTGAATGTTACGGGCAAGTGGGTCACAGATGAATTGAGTGAACGAGCGAAGCGGGTGAGTGAGTGAGTGGACGAGCGAGCAGGGACGTGAGCAGGTGAGTGAGCGGGCGAGCGGGTGAGTGAATGAGCGAGCGGTGTGAGTGAGCGGTGTGAGGTGGACGAGCGATGTGAATGAGCGAGCGGTGTGAATGAGCAGGCGAGCGGTTCGAGCGGGTGGGTGAATGAGCGGGTGAGTGAGTGAGCGGGTGAGTAGGTAAGTGGGCGAGCGGGTGAGTGAATGAGTGAGCGGGTGAATGAGTGAGTGGGCAAGCGAGTGAATGAGCGAGCGGGTGAATGAGCGGGGTGAGTGAGTGAGTGTGGGCGAGCGATGTGAATGAGCGAAGCGGGTGAATGAGCGAGCGGGGTGAGTGAGCGGGTGAGTGGGTGAGTGGGCGAGCGAGTGAATGAGCGAGCGGGTGAATGAGCAGGCGAGCGAATGTGCTGCGATGTGAGCGGTTGAGCGAGCAAGCAAGCGTGTGGTGAGCGTGCGGTGAGGGAGCGGCGAGGGTGCGATGAGGGTGCGGTGAGGGTGTGGTGAGGGTGCTATGGTGCGGGGAAGCTGCTCGCCTGGAAGATGATGACAAAGGCGAGGCGGGCGGCCATGACGGCCCAGTACTGCTTGTTTGTGTCGTACGCTCGCTCCGAGCCCGGCGGGTCACGGTAGTCCTTGTACCTGCACCGCCCCCGCCGGCAGCCACCACCACCACCACAATCGCCACCACAACACCGCAAGTTAGTACTGCGGTCGGGATGCACACGGAGCCGTGTCTGAGCAGCGGCGTCACACGCGGGGAGACGCAGAGGCGACGTTGGCGACTTGCCCGCCCACCCGCTCGCCCGCCCGCTCGCCCACTTGCCTGTCCACCAACTTACTCAAACCAACCCACCCACCCGCTCGCCCACTCGCCCACCCACCCACTTGCCTGTCCACCAACTTACTCAAACCAACCCACCCACTTGCCCGCCCGCCCACCCCACCCACTCACCCACCAACTTACTCAAACCAACTCGCCCAATAACCAACCCACCCACCCCATCACCAACCCATTCAACGACAACATAACGTAGAAAATATGGCTTCCCCCTCCATCGCTACCCTCTCAACTCGACGACGAGGGCCCAACGACGATAACCCGACAATGACAACACGACAGACGACGACGACGACGAGCGGCCGACCTGCAGGAGAGGACCTGCGCGTCGCTCCCCGTGCCCACGTCGCCGGCCGGCCCGGTGCCCTCGGCGAAGTCGCTGACGTTGAAGTGCGACAGCGTGTGGTCCACGAAGCCCCGCATGGAGCCGTCCGCGCTGTACATGTACAGGTAGACGAGCCGCGGGATGAAGTCCGACGTGGTCGAGATCACAAACGCCTGGGGGGGGGGGGCGGGGGGGTGAGAGGTCACACGGTGGACGATTGTTGGGTCACGGCGAGGGGTTACGGACGGAGGGAGGGAGGAGAGCGACCGAGCGGTGGTGCAGCGGTGAGCGCGCCGAGCCACGAACCCGGCGACCCGAGTTCGATTCCCGCTCACGGCCACCAACGCCGGTGACGGTTATCTGAACCGGTGCTGGGCCTCCCCTAGGTCGACTCAGCCTCAAATTAATACCTGGTGCGGTGTGAAAACATCGCCACTGGGGAGACAAAGGCGGCCGGGCGTGGTGCTGGCCACCCACCCCCTTTTGCGAGTTCCCAGCCTTGCTAGGCGCTGCTTGCTAACAGAACTTGCCCCGACAGTCTGATGAGAGGCTACACGGGGGATCTTTGGCTGACGGGGAGAGTGGGTGATGGACGGACATAGTGTGCGTTTGAAGGGGGATGAAAGTGGATGACATGGGATGTGTTGGCTGGAGTGAGGGGAGGGGAGGGAGTGAGGGGAGGGAGTGAGGGGAGGGGAGGGAATGAGGGGAGGGGAGGGAGGGAGCGAGGGGAGGGAGGGAGCGAGGGGAGGGGGGGAGGGGAGGGGAGGGGAGGGGGAGGGGAGGGGAGGGGGGGAGGGGAGGGAGTGAGGGGGGGAGGGGAGGGGAGGGGAGGGTGGGAGGGGAGGGGAGGGTGGGAGGGGAGGGGAGGGGGGGAGGGGAGGGAGTGAGAGGAGGGAATGAGGGGAGGGAGTGAGGGGAGTGAGGGGAAGGGAGGGAGCGAGTGGAGGGGAGGGAGTGAGGGGAGTGAGGGGAGTGAGGGGAGTGAGGGGAGTGAGGGGAGTGAGGGGAGTGAGGGGAGTGAGGGGAGTGAGGGGAGTGAGGGGAGGGGAGGGAGGGAGCGAGTGGAGGGGAGTGAGGGGAGTGAGTGAGGGGAGTGGAGGGGAGTGAGTGGAGTGAGGGGAGGGGAGGGGGGGAGGGGAGGGGAGGGGGGGGGAGGGGAGTGAGGGGAGTGAGGGGAGTGAGGGGAGTGAGGGGAGTGAGGGGAGGGGAGGGAGCGAGTGGAGGGGAGTGAGGGGAGTGAGTGAGGGGAGTGGAGGGGAGTGAGTGGAGTGAGGGGAGGGGAGGGGGGGGAGGGGAGGGGAGGGGGGGAGGGGAGTGAGGGGAGTGAGGGGAGTGAGGGGAGTGAGGGGAGGGGAGGGAGCGAGTGGAGGGGAGTGAGGGGGAGTGAGTGAGGGGAGTGGAGGGGAGTGAGTGGAGTGAGGGGAGGGGGGAGGGGAGGGGAGGGGGGGAGGGGAGGGAGTGAGGGGAGTGAGGGGAGTGAGGGGAGTGAGGGGAGTGAGGGGAGTGAGCGAGTGGAGGGGAGTGAGGGGAGTGAGTGAGGGGAGTGGAGGGGAGTGAGTGGAGTGAGGGGAGGGGAAGGGGGGAGGGGAGGGGAAGGGGGGAGGGGAGGGAGTGAGGGGAGGGGATTGAGGGAAGGGGAGGGGAGTGAGTGAGGGGAGTGAGTGAGGGGAGTGAGTGAGGGGAGTGAGTGAGGGGAGTGGAGGGAGCGAGGGAACGGGAGGAAGGAAGAGCGAGGGCGTAGTGGGGGATGGAATCCCCGACTCACGTTTGTGATGACGCTGAGTTTCCCGATGCCGGACAGGATGTTGAACCAGATTCCTGGGGGAGCCACGGAGCAGAGGGGGGGGGGGAGATCAGGTGGAGGGAGGGGCTGGGGGGGGCAAGCCATCGCGCGCCAGCTCGGTGCAGGCCACACAAAACCACGACGATGACGTCGTCTATTTAAGGCGCGCGGCTCTCACAAACCCATCTGTGTTGTGTGCCCTCCTCCACCCGGCAGTGTCCATTGGCGAGCCCCGTCACGTGAGCCTAAAAGCGCCGCCATCAGCAGCAGACCGCGGCGCCAACGGTTCGGTCGGGTGCCGCCAAGACGGCAAACCCGCAACGTTTACACAGAATGCGTCAAATCGTCCCAAACGCTCCTTGTCACACGCGGCTTGCCAACATCTTAATACGGAGAGGACCCGCAGAGCTTGGGCGGGGGGGGGGGCTCCCTCACCGCCGCCATCGGCTGCCTTCCGGCTCTGTGCGTGTGCTGCGAGAGACGCTACTCGAACGAACCACGTGAATGTATTATACTAAACATAGTTGTTGTTTGTATTTTCATTTGTTGCGCGTGATTGTATATCTGGCATCGACCCGTCTCCGCGCCAACGCCGCCCACCGCACACTCGGGTCATCCTCGCCGTGGCAGCGGCTCCTGGCTGCCCATGGAACAAGAAACGCGTTCTGCATCGTGCGCTTTCAGATGCGATATACACCACACTATTTACTACACTAAACATTACTCTACACACTACACTTTTGGCTGGCCATCAAACTAATAAGGCCACCGCATCGCCCGGCGCTTTCGGGTGCGCTTCTGCGGCCGTCTGGAACGCTCTTCCTTCCGATATTAAGGAAGCCACTTGGAGCTGTGCACTAATAAATCATCATCGACATTGACAAACTCGTTCCTTCAAAATCGATTTTTGTGTTTAGTTTGTTGTCCTTCCCCGCGCCATCGCTTGGCGCGGTTGACTACCTACGGTGCGAAAGAAGTTCAACGTACACACATCATCCTCATTGCGCCGGGGTGACACGTGTTAGAGCTGGCTGCGTTTTGCTGATCGTGCCACTGGGTGGCGGGGCTGTGTCACGTTTACAGTGATGGAACGACATGAGCCAATGGTCAAGTTGACTCGGTGTGTGACGAGGTGGAAACTCTGGAGACCGGGATCGAGAGGTTACGTTTGCAAGAGCGATTTAATGAGTGGACGAGTGAGTGTACAAGTGGGTGGGTGGGTGGGTATGCGGGTGAATGAATGAGTGGGTGATGAAGATCGTGAGTGAGCGAATGAACGAGTGAGTGAGTGAATGAGTAAGTGGGTGAGTGAGATCGTGAGTGAGTGAATGAGTGAGTGAAATCGTGAGCGAGTGAGTAGGTGAGCGAGTGGGTGAGCGAAATCGCGAGTGAATGAGCGAGTGGGTGAGTGGGTGAGTGAGTTCCAGTTTCAAGTGGATGTTGTGTAAACAGTAAAACACTCGAAGAGAGACCGGGAGAATAGGCGTCAGTCTGGGGATCGCTGCTCTGTGCGTGCGATCCCCACACTGTGGCTGTTTGCGGTTATTGTTGCCCTTGTTGTTATTGAGATTATTGCGGATGTGATTGTAGTGGTGGTTGCGGTGGTTGTTGCGGTGGTGGTTGTTGCGGTGGTGGTTGTTGCGGTGGTGATTGTTGCGGTGGTGGTTGTTGCGGTGGTGGTTGTTGCGGTGGTGGTGGTGGTTGTTGCGGTGGTGGTGGTGGTGCGGTGGTGGTGGTGGTGGTTGCGGTGGTGGTGGTGGTTGCGGTGGTGGTGGTGGTTGCGGTGGTGGTGGTTGCGGTGGCGGTGGTGGTGGTTGCGGTGGCGGTGGTGGTGGTTGCAGTGGTGGTGGTTGCGGTGGTGGTGGTGGTGGTGGTGGTTGCGGTGGTGGTGGTTGTTGCGGTGGTGGTGGTTGTTGCGGTGGTGGTTGTTGCTGTGGTTGCGGGCCCCCACCGATGTCCTTGGCGCGCACGGCCGTGGGCCTCCGCAGCTCGGAGACGAACTTCTTGGCGTCGAGGCGGATCTCGATGACGTTGTTGAGCAGCGCGAAGAGCGGCGCCAGTGGGAAGGACGCCACGAACAGCGTCACGAAGCCAAATTGGATGACTGGGGGGGGGGGGGGGGAGAGGAGTAGACGACCAACGTCATCAGCAGCAGCAGTAGCAGCAGCAGCAGCAGCAGCAGCAGCAGCAGCAGCAGCAGCAGCAGCAGCAGCAGCAGCAGCAGCAGTCGTCGTCGTCGTCTTGAAGATCCCCACGGTGATCTCGGCACCGTTAACGACACTGCACCACCGCCAACACCGTCACTGACGGAGCAGCAGCAGCACGTGGGGGGACTGGTGCGGCCGGACAAGCGGGGTCTGTGTGGCCACAGAATGTGCACGGGGGGGGGGGGGGGTGGGGGTCGCGGTGGGGTGCCCGGGGTCGCGAGGTCGCTGTGGCCGTGACGAACGAGCGGCTGGGCCGCGTGCGTGCGCGTGAGCGGCGTGTCCGGCACGTACTCATCTCCATGTACTCCGGGGTGAGGCCGGCGTAGGGGTCGAGCTCGTGGTCCAGGTCCCAGCGGCGCTTGGGGAGCCCCTCGGGGTCCCCGCCGCCGCCGTCGCCGCCGCCGTGGTGGTGGTGGTGCAGGTGGAGCACCTCCTTCTTGCGCAAGCTCCGCAGCAGCTTTTTCATCCTCCTGCATCGTCAGCATCCGCATCATTGTGATGACCGTTGCAATAATCGTCGTCGTCGTCATCATTGTCATCATTATCGTCATCGTTGGCATTATTGATATTATGATGACCGTTGCAATAATCGTCGTCGTCGTCGTCATTGTCGTCATTGTCGTCATCGTTGACATTATGATGACCGTTTCAATAATCGTCATCGTCTTCAACATCTCCACAATCATCTCTACATTAACATCGTCTTCGGCATCATCGGCTGATGACGATGTTAATGATTGTTGCTATAATCATCATGATATCATTAACATAAATCTCGTCATCATCATCATCATCTTCATTATAGTAATCATCATATTCATCTTCATCATTATAATCATCATCTTTATTATAGTAATCATCATATTCATCTCCGTCATCATCGATGTGGCTGTGGTGGTGGTGGTGGTGGACTCACGGGATGCCGATCTCAAAGAGGTTGTTCTGGATGAGCTGCTTGCCGAGCATGATGATGCTCAGCTGGATGCAGAGCTCCATGAGACAGCCACCCGGGGCACACTGACACGTGGGGAGACACGTGGTGAGACACGTGGTGAGACACGCGGGGGGACACGCGGGGGGACACGCGGGGGGACACGCGGGGGGACACGCGGGGAGACACGCGGGGAGACACGCGGGGAGACACGCGGGGAGACACGCGGGGAGACACGCGGGGAGACACGCGGGGAGACACGCGGGGAGACACGGTGAGACACGCGGGGAGACACAAGGAGGACACAAAGAGGAGAAAACGGAGACAAGGATGCAGCCACGGAGAGACACGGAAACGCTGGGACGCGGTGTGAAGTCGGACATGGGGGAGGATGCGAGAGAGGGCGGTGACGGTGTCAAAGATGATGAGGAGGTGCTCACCTCCTCCATGCGATGACCGGGGAAGACGTACACGTAGCTTCCTGGTCTCCCCACAAACCTGCACGTGCACACAAAGATAAAGGCCCCCCATGTAGCCCACGCACACTGCCGGGGCAAGTTCTGTCAGCGAGTGGCACCTACGCCTCTGTCTCCCCAGCTGCTCGCTCACGGCCGGAGAGTCACCGCTGGCGTTAGCCGTGGCTGAGATTCGAACTCGGACCAATGGGGTTCGTAGCTTGGTGCGCGAGACGGCGTGGAAGAGTAGGCCAAGCGTGTACCCCTGTAGGAGCGGGGGGGGGGGGATCTCCGGAGCTGTCTATGAGAGTGAGCAGACATCGCGTGACGATTTGGCTTTCGCGGGTTTAACGACGCATTCATATTTTCGCGATCCAACCCAACAAAAACCTCTGTTATGGACTGTGTTACGAGTTGACATTATCATTATTTCTATGGGACCGTTTTCCCAGTATCAAAGATGATGAGAACTAAGTAGAGGTTTTACCCCTCTCTGTCAATGTGACACGTGTCCACGTGTCCAGCCAGCACGTTTCGCCACACGCACGCGGGGCTACTGCAGAGTCCATGCCTTGCAAAAGGTCCCCTCTGTGGCGTTTGACTGTCTTGACACCTCCTGCTGTATTGCCAGGAACCCGATTCTTACTCATCATCATCATTATAATTATTATAATAATTATAATTATTATTCTGCATGCTCCCTTCCGAGGCTACGTGAGTCGTTGTTGACGGTGGCGTTGGGAGGGAGAGGAGTGAGGGTGGGGGAGGGAGGGAGGGAGGGGAGGGTGGAGGAGGGATGGAGAGGGGGAGGGTGGAGGAGGAGGGATGGAGAGGTGGGAGAGGGGGAGGGAGGAATGGGAGGGATGGGAGGGAGGGAGGGGGAGGGATGGGAGGGAGGGAGGGGGAGGAAGGGAAGGAGGGAGGGAGGGAGGGGGAGGGGAGGGAGAGGTGGGTGAGGGAGGGAGGGAGGGAGGGGAGGGTGGGGGAGGGATGGAGGGAGGGAGGGAGCAGCGTGGCTCACCGCCCCTTGAAGAAGGCCACGTAGAAGATGGTGGTGTACGAGTTGACGAACTTGAGCAGAAACGATTTGAAGATCAATCGCTCCTCAAACTCCTTGTCAGTCTTGGGCACCTCTGTGTGTGCACGTTATTGAGTGTGTGGATGCGTGGGTATTAATTTGCGTGTGTGTGTGGTGCGTGTGTGTGTGAGAGAGTGTGCGTGCATGTGTGCGTGTGTGAGCGTGTGTGTGAGCGTGTGTGTGAGCGTGTGTGTGAGCGTGCGTGTGAGCATGCGTGTGAGCATGCGTGTGAGCGTGTGTGTGTGCGTGTGTGTGTGCGTGTGGGTGTGCATGCGTGTGCGAATGTACAGGCAGAGATCACAACCGAGAACTAAATGAGGGAATGAGCAATGTACTGGTGCCAGGCTAGGTACACACAAAGACAAAGCCCCCCCCCCCCCACACACACGCGCGCGCACACGCCGGGGTGCCAGGCTAGGTGCACCGTACCCACCGATCTGCGTGAGCCAGCGCGCCACGGAGCCGTAGATCTCGTCCAGGATGAGGATGATGATGAGGTTGATGACGACGGCGGTGGAGGTGACGATGACGCGGTTGTTGGAGCGCTGGTACGCGTTCGTGCTCACCGCCAGCGCCGCCGACACCGAGATGCGGTACACGATGAGCGCAAACACGATCGCAAACGTCAGCCCGATCTGCAAACGCGCGACCACACGCGTGTTAGAAGCGTGTTACATACACGTGTCAAACGCGTGTTACATGTGTGTGACATACACGTGTTACACGCGTGCGTGATATACACGTGTCAAACGCGTGTTACATGTGTGTGACACACACGTGTGTTACATGACATCGGCCCGATCTGCAAAGCGCAAGGTATGAGTGGGTATGTGTGTGTGTGTATGGGTATGTGTGTGTGTGTATGGGTGTGTGTGTGTGTATGGGTATGTGTGTGTGTATGGGTATGTGTGTGTGTATGGGTATGTGTGTGTGTATGGGTATGTGTGTGTGTATGGGTATGTGTGTGTGTATGGGTATGTGTGTGTGTATGGGTATGTGTGTGTGTGTGTATGGATATGTGTGTGTGTATGGGTATGTGTGTGTGTGCGTATGGATATGTGTGTGTGTATGGGTATGTGTGTGTGTGTATGGATATGTGTGTGTGTATGGGTATGTGTGTGTGTATGGGTATGTGTGTGTGTGTGTATGGGTGTGTGTATGTGTGTGGGTACAAGTAGGCGGGTACCATGAAGAGGATAGAGGAGAAGTTGATGGCGTAGCTGGGAAGTCGATCTCTCCACGTCAGCTTCAGCTCCTCGTCCTGTCCACACACGCGCAGACACACGCGCACGCGGGCAAGCAGACGCATGCACGCACACGCGCAAACATGCAGACACACACAGACATGCACAGACACGCAGACACGCACACGCGCAGATACGCAGACACGCAGACACGCACAGACACGCAGACTCGCAGACACGCACACGCGCAGACACGTACAGACACGCAGACACGCACAGACATGCAGACACGGAGACATGCACACGCGCAGACACGCAGACACACACACGCAGACACACACACACACGGGCACGCTATTGAGGCTCGCGATCATCGGCCGCGAGCAGTGCCGGTTAGCGCTGCGGCAGCGCCTGTGGTGGCTGCCAGGGGTCACGGGGGTCACGGGGTCGTCAAGGGGGTCACCACGGGGTCGTCACGGGGGTCACCACGGGGTCGTCACGGGGGTCACCACGGGGTCGTGATATGCAACAGCAAAACACGCGAGCGGAACGGCTGCGATGTGGACGCTTGCAACTAAAAAAGACAAAGCTGCAGCGCTGCAATTGCTGGCTCCACGCCGCCACAGATGGCGGATGGGGCCGTGGGAGGAGGGGAAGGGTTAATTGGTCTACTCTTCCACACGAGACTCATCCCCTGGTCTCTAAAGTTAAATGTAAAACACATTGACGTCACCCCCACACTTTACCCCACGTGACCTGCCAATCATCGCCCGACCCGTGGTGGAGCCAATCACACTGCTACTGGGTGGGTGGGCGGGGGCAGGGTGGGGGGGGGGGGTGAAATTTTAGAATCCCCCCCAATGTTTAAACTGCCGCGCCTGGAGATTGAATCGGATGGCGGTGGGGGGGGGGGGTCCTCTGGGCTCCAGAGGGCCGACCTCTTGACCTGTTGACCTCTTGGTCACGTGACGACGCTCGCGGCACACACGGCCACACGGGCGATCGCCCGCCCCTCCCCTCGTCTGAATGAGGTGCAACTCAAATGCGAACGTGATGCAAAGTATGTTACGCAAATCATACGCAAATGATACGTCAGCAGTGTCACATTCAGGCGGACGGAGCGAACTGAACGACACAAACAAACGATGCAGCGGAACAACACCAAGGAGGGAAGGGGAGGGAGCGCGGAGGCGCGCAGGGGACGGTGTGGACACGGCAGCCGCCGTCATGCACGGACGGAGAGCTCCACCTCGTCGCCATCATCGTCATCGTCGTCATGACAATGGTGATTACGGCGCTGATTACGGTACCGGACGGTCAAGTTGATGATGAACGTTACGACTGTTAATGACGAAAGTGGCAACGATGACTCCAATGGTGATGATGACGATGATGAAGATATTGGCAAGGATGATGATGATGCCATTGACACCGACAAGAACTACGGCAGCGATGATGAGGACGATGAAAGCGATGACAATGATGATGACGACGAGAATTATGACGATGATGACGATGATTACGACGATGATGGCAATGACAATGAGGATGACGACGATGATGATGACGATGATGACGACGATGATCATGGTGATGATGATGATGACGATGGTGATCATGGTGATGACGATGATCATGGTGATGACGATGATGACGATGGTGATCATGGTGATGACGATGATCATGGTGATGACGATGATGACGGTGATGATGGTGATCATGATGATGACGACGATGACGGTGATGATCATGCTGACAATGGTAAGTGGTAACGATTAACTACGGTGAAGATCACTCAACTTTGAGCTACGCAGCTCTCTTTTTCAGAAGCGACCTGGCCACAGATGATAGCTCAACGGAGCGGCTGATCATCATCATCACCATCAAATTCTCTAAACGCGCGGCGATGTTGATGATGAATGGAAGGAAAAAAACCGAGAGACGACCCGGAGACAAATGCACGCGGTGACCACGGGGAGAGAGGAAGAAACGCAAACTCCAAGTATACAGCAGCAGCACGCGTCGTCAGGGTCGGGATGGAAGCCACGACCTCCCGCATACCAGGCGAGGGAGTTAACATCTCCTAGCCACCGCGGTTATCACAATGAACTATGACGATGATGAAGATGATGACGAAGCCAACGACGACGGCGATGACAAATGGCATCGACGCCGCCGACGACGAAGAGGAGGAGGAGGAAGCAGTCAAAACAGAAGGCACTGGGCACGGCGGGGAAGGAAGCGATGGCTGCTGTGGGTACGGGCACGGACACGAGCAAGTACCAGGATTCCCCCGGCCAGGGCCGACTGCACCCTGGCCTTCCACAGATTAGCCACGTCGCTCGGCTGATCCAGGGCCCTCTGGGAGCACGGGAGGGGGGATAGGGGCAAGCGTGCAAGTCGGACCACACACAGACAAAGACAAAGATCCCCCGCGTAGCCTCCACAGACTGTAGGGGGGAGGGCGCTGCGAGAGAGTAGCGCCTAGGGACAGGGCGGCACGGCGCACGACGGGGGTGGTGTGTGGCCAACACCACACGCACACACAGAGACACACACAGGCAAGCACACACAGGCACACACACACACAGAGACACACACACAGGCAGGCACACACAGGCACACACACACACAGAGACACACACAGAGACACACACAGGCAGGCACACGCAGGCACACACACACAGAGACACACACACAGGCAGGCACACACACACAGAGACACACACACACAGGCGCGCACACAGATACACAGAGACACAGGCGTGCACACACAGGCGCGCACACACAGGCACACGCACACACAGGCACACACACGCACGAATGCACACACACACGCAGTTCTCCCGCCGCGATGTACGAGGCATTGCAAGGGGGGGTAGTCCTAGAGGTTCATCATCGCGGATCTCTCTCACTGATGTCATCTCTCCTTTACCTTACCCTCTACAAGGCCCATTTGCCTAAAACGTCAGACCACTTTCATACAAGCCGCAACCAGTGTCATTGTGCCATCATGTTGTTGGTGGTGGTGGTGGTGATGGTGGTGGAAGGGGTGGTGATGGTGGTGGTGATGGTGGTGATGGTGGTGATAGTGGTGGTGGTGGTGGTAGTGATAGTGGTGGTGTTGATAGTGGTGGTGGTCGGGATGGTGATAGTGGTGGTGGTCATGGTGGTGATGGTAGGGGTGGTGATAGTGGTGATGGTGGTGGTGGTGTACAAAGCTGCTGCTGCTGCTGTGGTCTAGCACTGCTGTGGAGGCAGCAGCAGCAGCAGCACCGAGGGTTGGTGGACCACTCGCAGATGGGCTGTGGAACTCCCTTCTCCCCAACCCGTGGGTGGGCGTCGATGAGGAGCCGTACTCCCTGGCTCTTCCAGGAAGAAGGCGGTACCAGCAAAGTGTGTGGACTAATCTCCATCCGTCACAAACGCGGGTTTTCTCCGGCTTTCTCCCCGCACGTATTACACCACTCATGAATTGGCTGAAAACACTGCTCACTATATTGAGAGAGGATCGCAGAGCTCGGGCAATTGTTGGTCACGCCGGCCTAGCTGCTGCCGCCACTGCTTTACTTTTATTTATTTTTACTTGCCAGGTAAGGCCCCACTGAACTGTGGAGCTCGCTTTTCAAAAGCGGCCTGGCCATCACAAATGACAGCCTCAACTAAGTGGCGGCTTACCACCACCGTCGTCATCATCACGTGGACATTTATAGCGGCAGCCAAACTCTCTACAGGCGTGACGTCGATTCGAAATGTGGAGGGGGAAAACCGGAGGACCCGGAGACAAAGTCCACGCAGCGACCACGAAGAGAGAGACACGCAAACTCAGAATACGGAGCGGGCAACGTCAGGGTCGGGATCGGACTCCGAGCTGCTACGGTCCCCGCGTGGTCCCCCAGCGACTGCTCAGAGAGCATCGCAAACACAACCGAGACAAGTTCCAGGAAGCCGGAACAAACATCCAGAACATTTATCGCACGATGGCCATTAGCTCTCCGAGGGTCACGGCCAGAGGTCACGGCCAGAGGTCACGGCCAGAGGTCACGGCCAGAGGTCACGGCCAGAGGTCACGGCCAGAGGTCACGGCCAGAGGTCATGTTAGAGGTCACGGTCAGAGATCACAGCTAGAAGTCACGGGCAGAGATCATGGCTAGAGGTTATGACCAGAGATTGCGGCTATAGGCCATGGATAAGGGTCACGGCCAGAAGTTACTGCCAGAGGTCACGGCTAGAGGTCACGGTCCGGGGTGAGGGGTGTGTCCCTCACCTGCTCCTGTCGCTTGTTGAAGTCGCTTTGCATTTTCTTGTCGAGGAGTTTGGCTTCGTACTCGGGGCGAGGGTGGTCCTGCACGCACACGCGGACAGCACACGCGTGTGTCACACGTGTGTGTGTGGGGAAGGGGGGTAGGGGTCACAGACATGGAGTGGGGGGTGTGGGTGGACAAGGGAGAGAGAGGTGTGACGTGCTGGGGGTGAGAGCATGGGAGGGGA
>NC_083846.1:1077238-1119738 GCF_015708825.2 Lethenteron reissneri
GGGTGGTGGTGGTGGAGTAGGAAGAGGTGGAGGAGGAGGTGGAGCAATGTGAAAGCGAGGAGGTGGAGGAGGAAGTGGTGGAGCAATGAGAAAGCGAGGAGGTGGTGGAGGAGGAGGTGGTGGTGGAGCAATGAGAAAGCGAGGAGGTGGAGGAAGTGGAGGAGATGGAGGAGGTGGAGGTTGAGGAGGTGGTGGAGGAGGTTGGGGCCCAGGCCACCTCTCGGCGTCTCTGAGCGCGGTGTTCGTGACGCGCCTCTAGCGCCCCGAGTGGCCGCAGCGGAGCCGTCTCCAGGGTGGTTCCAGATGTCTTGTGACCCCCCCCCCCCTGCCCACACCCAGTGTGTGTGTGTGGTGGAAGGGCGATTTAAAACAGAAGTGAATATACAAAGGGAGAACACGTGTTAGGGCTCCATTAATTGGGCGAGGTCACAAGACATCCGGACCACCCTGAAATTCGGAATTTTTAGACTCCATAAACGCGCGTGGACTTATTGTTGTTATTATTATTACTCATCAATGGAACACATGCAACTCCAACCCCGATGATGGTGATGATGACGATGGTGATGATGACGATGTTGATGATAGTGATGATGATGTTGATGATGTTGATGAAGCTTGGAATTCCGAGTGGCGCTCACGAAGAAGTCACCAACAACAAACTCCTCCTCTTCCTCGTGGTGGTGGTGGTGCTGTTCGTGAGAGAGCAGACGGTGCAGAAGCTCCCTGGCCGAGATCCTCCCCCCTGAATCGTCTAATCCAACGCGATTATAATCTACTCTTACATTCATGTAGAGAGCGAGAGAGAGAGAGCGTCTCCACTGGAGGCGCGTGAGACGCAGCTTACAAGACGGCGACACGGAGTGGAATGAGCCCGCTGGGGCAGCCGCTGAGAAATGAGTGGCAGCAGCAGCTGATGATGATGATAATGCTGATGATAATGCTGATAATGATGATGGTAATTATGATGATGCGGCTAGGTGGTGATGATAATGCCGATAGCTGATTATGACAATAGTCTGTATAGGTGGTGATGGTGGTGATGCGGCGAGCTGATGACGATGCGGATAGGTGGTGATGACGATGGCGATGCGGCTAGCTGATGTGCGCGGACTGTTGGTCACCACCCAGAGCAGAGCCACAGAGCGCGTCACGTGGACTCAGTGCCCGGTTCACAAACACAGAGATAGAGGCGTCATCATCATCACCATCATCACCATCATCACCAGAGCTGATTCACCACTCCGCGACTCAGGACGCAAATCATCGGGCTCATCAACCACCGCGATGTAGCATCACGGCTGCTGCTTTCCATCAACATCATCAGCCACACGGAGAAGAGAGACCCACAGACTTACACGGAGACACATAGATTTCGATTTAAAGCTTCCGTGACTGCAGGGATTCATCTTCTTGGTTCTTTCGGTAAAGTCACGTAGAAGGGAAGAAGAGACCCATAGACTCACACAAAGCTAAAAACTCACATACAGGATCATAGACTCACACATATATATCGACTTACATCCAGAACCATAGACTCACAGATACCCATAGACTCACACAGATATATAGATTCGCATAAATAACCATACATTCACTTCGAGACTCACATGTGCTAAGAAGGGCCACTGCCCGAAACGTCGCCTATGCGAGACCTTGTCTTTGAAGGCCACACACACACACGCGTGTTCGCTGTGCCAGCTGCAGCAGCAGCGCCAATCCACACGATCCGTCTGGATTTGGTGCTGCGCTGTTTGTGAGCGCGCCGCGCATTTACCGCTCCCTCCCCTCTAGGTCGACTCGGCCTTAAAAACAAGTATCTGGCTCGCGCGTGAGATCTACAACGTCGGCAACAACGGGGGGGGGTGGGGGCGGGCGCGGTGCTGAGCCACCCACCCACCCACCCCTCCGTGTGGCAGTGCCGTGCGGGCCTTGATAGGCGCTGCTGCTGCCCGCCAACAGCACTTGCCCCACGCAGCGTGTGGAGGCTACCCGGGGGGGCTTTGGCTGTCTGTGTCACGCCGCTCCCGTGCGCCCCCGTCTCGCGCGCCGCGAATCACGCCACGTGGAGGTGGCCACACGCAACGGCCTCGCGCCTGCAGTCGAGACGGCCACGAGGAGGCAACCACAGTTGCACGCAACCCCAGTTGCACGCAACCACAGTTGCACGCAACCACAGTTGCACGCAACCACAGTTGCACGCAACCACAGTTGCACGCAACCACAGTTGGACGAAACCACAGTTGGACGAAACCACAGTTGGACGAAACCACAGTTGCACGCAACCCCAGTTGCACGCAACCACAGTTGGACGAAACCACAGTTGGACGAAACCACAGTTGCACGCAACCACAGTTGCACGCAACCACAGTTGCACGCAACCACAGTTGGACGAAACCCCAGTTGCACGCAACCACAGTTGCACGCAACCACAGTTGCACGCAACCACAGTTGCACGCAACCACAGTTGCACGCAACCACAGTTGCACGCAACCACAGTTGCACGCAACCACAGTTGCACGCAACCCCAGTTGGACGAAACCCCAGTTGGACGAAACCCCAGTTGGACGCAACCACAGTTGCACGCAACCACAGTTGCACGCAACCACAGTTGCACGCAACCACAGTTGGACGCAACCACAGTTGCACGCAACCCCAGTTGCACGCAACCCCAGTTGGACGAAACCACAGTTGCACGCAACCCCAGTTGCACGCAACCACAGTTGCACGCAACCCCAGTTGCACGCAACCCCAGTTGGACGAAACCCCAGTTGGACGAAACCACAGTTGCACGCAACCCCAGTTGCACGCAACCCCAGTTGGACGAAACCACAGTTGGACGCAACCACAGTTGGACGCAACCCGAGTTGCACGCAACCCGAGTTGCACGCAACCCGAGTTGCACGCAACCCGAGTTGCACGCAACCACAGTTGCACGCAACCAGAGTTGCACGCAACCACAGTTGCCCGCAGAGCCTGCAGTCGAGACATGGCGGGTTAAGCAGGACACGACATAACACGCGTATCCACACCGGAGTCAGAAGTCGCACGCAATCCCAGTTGCACGCACATCCTAGTTGCACGCAACCCTAGTTGCATGCAGAGCCTGCAGTCGAGACGAGGAGGGCTAAGACAGACGCGACAACATAACACTTGCATCCACATCGGAGCGAGGAGTTGCCCGCAACCCCAGTTTCACCCAACTCCAGTTGCACGCAACTCAACCCCATCGCCTGTCTGGACGTTACAGTTGCACGCAACCCCAGTTGCACGCAACTCAATCGCCTGTGTGTGTGTGGACGTCACAGTCGAGGTGCAGACTCGACTCGAGCATCGCGATCTGTGTTGAGGGTCGTGCCTCGCAGCAAGCGCCACCTGGGTTCGATTCCCAACTATGTACAGGGCGCTCCAAAAAAATGTTAACACTGACATGGGACTGTCGCTTTTCAATGGAAAAAGAACGGATGATGATACACTGTGACATGATAACAAGTGTAACGTTAATAGCTTCAAAAAGTCAAAGTCTCCCACTTCATCGCCATCGTTGTCAACGCGTGCCTGGGAATATCCTCCAGAGCCCGCCCGCAGGAGGCATATTCCTCGTGGTATTGTTGCAAATTGTCAGACGTGGTTAACATGTTTTTTTGAAGCACCCTGAAAATTCCGAGTCTGATGTCAGGCTGAAGGCGCATCGCCGCTGGTGCCACTTTCAAGACAAGAGGGACCACAATGCAGTTCGTCCGGGAATGCCGATGGGTTTTTTGTACCTCTGATTAGCGCAGCTGGGCTACGTACGGTGCGAAAGAAGTTCTACGTACACACATCGCCATCATCACATCCATATTCACTAGCCCCATCATCCTCATCCCCATCATCACCCACTCCGGGTTACCACTCCCCCCATTACTAACCCTTATCACTATTCACATCATCATCATTCCTACCAAACAACATCACCAACCTCCTCCTCAACCGTGACTCCATCACAACCCAATCATACCTCCTTACATCATTAACCCCATCACTCAGACAATAATCACTCCCTCCGCTACTAACTCTCCCCATCACCAACCCCATCACCAACCCCACTCTCTTCCCCCATCGCTCGCCCCGCCATCCAATATCATTCACAGCGGCTGAGTTGCTTTGTCTGCACGAATCCCGTGTGTTGTTTGAAACTCATGGGGGTTGTTTGTGGATTTCTTTTTGGTCTGGAACTGCGTTCTTCCTGTCACGATTGGGTTTCTTCTCGTCACGTACGGATTCCATTCTGCGTCGAGTTTGTGTTCTCCCTCTCCCCTGTTCTGCGTGGCTCTCTCTTCGGGTTTCTACCGTCACTATAATGAAGAATAAAAGCCATCCAATGTACCTGGCATTGGCCAAAACACCCCGCAATTCAGAGGTTTTTTTTGCGTTAGATCGCGTAAATATAAATGTGTCTTGAGTTGAAGCTTTCGTGACTGCAGGAATCCATACTCTTGGTTCTTTCGGTAAAGTCACGTGGGTAGAAAAACAATAGATAAAGGCGTTTCTTCGATCACAACACACGCAATCGTCATCAGGTGGGGCAACCACAGCGAGAAAACAAACTGCTGAAGTAGGCGTATTAGTAGTGGTGGTCGTAATAACAGCGGCACAAGGTGATGCACTGCTGCCTGCTGTTAATGTCCCACACCGGATGCTTCTATCTCACGGCAGCAGCAGCCACAATGATATCAGAGCATCTGGGAAGGGTGGGGGGGGGGGGGGATATTTTGTTAAGTTAAATATTTTAAGATTCCCATTTTTAAACAAAATCTGTGAAATTTATAACCGGGCCAATCCCACGACAAGACACATCGCTGGGGGGAGGGGAGGGGGAGATGAGGCGGGGTGGGGTACTGGGGGGGGGGGGCTGGGGTGGGTGGGAGGCGATTGATGGAGTGGGTGGGGGAAGTGTGGGGAAAACTTGGGGGGCGAATGGGGGGTGGGGAGAACTGGAGGGGGGAACTGGGGGGGGACCTGGGGGGGGGGAGACCTGGGGGGTGGGGCAGGGGGGTGGGAACTGAGGGGAGTGGGAGGGGGAAGTGAGGGGGGGTAACTTGGGGGGTGGGAACTGAGGGGAGTGGGAAGTAGGGGGGGGGGGGGTAACTTGGGGGGGCAAATAGGGGTGGGGGGCGAATGGGGGAGTGGAGGGGAGGCTGGGGGGGGGGGCTGCGGGGAGTGGGAACTTGGGGGGGAGTGGAGGTCGAATGGGGGAGTGGGGGGGGGAGTGGGGGGGGGAGTGGGGGGGGGAGTGGGGGGGGGGGTGGGGGGGGAGTGAAGTGAGGGAGTGAAGTGAGGGAGTTGGGGGGGTGAGAGGATCGGGGTGAAGGTGGAGACTAATAGCGGAGTGGCAGCCCAGGGACGGAATGCGTCCGAGGGCGACGTCCGCCGGAAGGGAGACGGCGAGTGACCACGTGGTGGACCGTCTGTGACGACAACAACAAAGAGCTTCACAGCTCATCGGGTTACCTCCAGTGGGAATAAACGTCTCGGTTCCTGGGTCGCGACGTTCGCTGCGTCGCGAGAAATTGCGGATTGGGGGTGATGGTGGTGGGGGGGGGGGGGGGGGAATAGGAGGCGGCATTCATCCAGCAGTGGATTGAGCATGGCCGTGGATGACGAGTCCCACGAGATCAAATCCAGATGTAGATGCACTCGCCTCCCTGACAAGCGGTTCCGTCTCCGGCTAAAAATACCCACCTCCTGCACGACTCCTCGTGGACGCGGCTCTCACGCAAGAATCTCTGCGTGACCCCCCCAGCCAGCCCCTCCCCCCAGCCCCTCCCCCCAGCCCCTCCCCCCAGCCCCTCCCCCCAGCCCCCCTCCCAGCCCCCTCCCCCCAGCCCCCAGCCCTCCCCCCGATCCAGCCGCTCCGGGCCTGAGACACAAAGATGCACACACACTCCTCGAGCTATTTGTGGCCACAACAAGCGAGCGTAATTTGTGGGATTAAAATTGTCCCGAGATTATTATTATTCTTTGATACGTCGGTGGGAAACGGAATCCGGGAAATAAACACAGGGCGGGAGAAAGAGAGAGGAGAGAGAGAGAGATCGTGGAACCCCCCCACCCCCCCCATCGCTCCCCGCCACCCATTGCTCCCCCCATCACTTCCCCCTATCCCCATCCGTTTGCCATCATCATCACCATCACCACCATCACCACCATCACCACCATCACCATCATCATCACCATCATCATCACCATCATCATCACCATCATCATCACCGCATCATCATCATCACCGCATCATCATCATCACCATCATCACCACAATCATCACCACCATCATCATCATCACCACCACCATCATCATCACCACCACCATCACCATCATCACCACCATCACCATCATCACCACCACCATCACCACCACCATCATCATCACCACCATCATCACCACCACCACCATCATCACCACCATCATCACCACCACCATCATCACCACCACCACCACCACCACCATCACCACCACCATCATCATCATCACCATCATCATCATCACAATCATCACCACCACCATCATCACCATCACCAGCTTCATCATCACCACCACCATCGTCGCACGGCGCTGCTTCTGCTGCCGTCTGGAACGTTCTTCCCTTCGGATATTAGGAAGCCACTGGGAGCTGTGCGCGCTGCTAAATCATCATCATCGAGATCGACAAACTCGCTTGTCTAGAACTGATTTTTGTGTTTAGTTTGTTGTCCTTCCCCTGTACCTCCGATTAGCGCAGTTGGCGAACGAAGTTCAACATACACACATCATCATCACATCCTCATTACTAACCCCATCACCACCACTCCGGGTTAAGGCTCCCCCCCCCCCATCACTAACCTCGTCACTAACCCTGATCATCACTATTCACATCATCATTCTCACCAAACATCACTCAACCGTCACTCCCCACCACCAACCCCATCACCACTCCCTCCATCAGTCAACCCCATCACTCTCCCCATCACCAACCCCATCACCACTCCCTCCATCAATAACCCCATCATTCTCCCCATCACTAACACAATACTCACTCACTCTACTAACCCCATCACTCTCCCCATCACCAACCCCATCATCACTCCCTCCCATCAATAACCCCACCATCACAACTCCAAACCCCATCAACCATCTCGGTGGCGAATATCCAGCACCGATTGTGGGCCTCCCCGAGGTAGACTCAGCCTTTACAACAACTAAATTATTGTCGCCTGCCGCGGTCGTGCACAATTCAACACTGAGAAATACAAAGGCGGCCGGGCGTGCCGATGGCTACAACAGCGCCGTCAAGGGAGCTCAGCAGTGTCGCCTTCCAGCAGCAGCACTTGTCCAGCCGATCCCAATCACACATTGTTATTTATACTGGGAGGAACCCGAGGGGCTGTAAAGCTCTTTGCTTTCAAAAAAACATATTTCTCCACTATTTTCACAGAAGCCCAGTAAAGTAGTGTGGCCTAAACGGCTGGGGGGAAATCTTTATCTTTGATTGCAGGAATTCATGATCGAGTACTTCATTATTTTATTCGCTCATGACTTGTGGAACGCGTTTCGCTCTCGTAACGCCGATTGCATCGTTTGTTGGTGTAACTTTCGGACCACGAACCTCTCAATCACTGGATATTTGTGGAAAGAGAAGGAGCCTCATTGCTCCCGCAGTTCTAAAGGAACAAACATTCCCGTTCGGAGTGTAAAGTTGGGCAGTGCGAGTACACAGAGACAAAGATCCCCCCGATAGCCTGAACAGACTGTTGGGGCAAGTGCTGTGAGCGAGTAAAACCCATGAGGGTGGGTGGCCAACACAACGCCCGGCCGCCTTTGTCTCCCCAGTGGTGATTTTTTTTTTTACACACCACTGCACCAGGTACTCATTTGAGGCTGGATCGACCTAGGGGAGGCCCAAGACCGGTTCAGATAATCGCCACTGGTGTTGGCCGTGAGCGGGAATTGAACCCGGGTCGCCGGGTTCGTAGCGCAGCGTAGCGCTAACCGCTACACCACCGCGCGCGTGCACACACACATACAACACACATACAACACATATACAACACACGCGCACACACGTGCACACACGTGCACACGCGCGGTAAACAAACACAGAGACAAAGATTCCCCGTGTAGGTCACGCAGACTGTTGGGGCAAGTGCTGTTAGAGGCGAGTAGCAGCAGCACCGACGAAGGCCGGCACTGTGGCACACGGGGGAGTAGGTGTGACCAGCACCACGCCCGGCCGCCTTTGTCTCCCCAGTGGCGATGTTTACTACACACCGCACCAGGTACTCATTTGAGGCCGGGTCGACCTAGGGGAGGCTTCAGGACCGTTTCAGATAATCGTGACCCGTGTTTCACCGTGAGCGGGAATGGAACTTGGGTCACCCGGGTTCGTAGCGCGCGTGCGCTCACCACTGCGCCCACCGCTCCCCCACGCACATCAAATACACAAACACCACCACCACACAAATACACAAACACCACCACCACACAAACACACAAACTGCGCCTGAAAGCACACCTGACTCATCGCCCCCCCTCGCTCTCTCACGCAATCCCAATGCGCTCTCTCACGCAATCCCAATGCGCTCTCTCACGCAATCCCAATGCGCTCTCTCACGCAATCCCAATGCGCCCTCTCACGCACATCGGTAGGTCACCAGCCCGATAGGACAAAGCTCCCACCCCCCTCGTTGACCTTCGCCAACGCCTTCATAGAGGCGTTGGCGAAGGGCAAGTGCCAACGACGCCTCTGTGAAGGCCGGAAGGGTGGCACACGAGGGAGTGGGGTGGCCAGCACCACGCCCTGCCGCCTCGACCTCCCGAGCAGTGGCAAGGCGATGTTCGCTACCTCGCCTGCTATGCAAGACGTCGTGGGTTTTCGACCGCCTGCGGCTGTATATTTGCAGGTCCGCCGGGTTTCCCCCTCCACATTTAGAAGCGGGCGTTTAGAGTTGTTTGGCCGATACACATTTGGACGTGACGACAAGCCACTTCTCGTTGGGCTTGAGATTTGTGGGCAGGTCGCTTCTGAAAGGGAGTTGCGTAGTTCTAGATTTGAAGCTTTCGTGACTGCAAGGATTCATATTCTTAGGTTTTTTCGGTAAAGTCACGTAGGTAAAACATCAAAATTAATAAAAAATAAAATAAAATAAAGATCACGACGTTTCGGAGGCAACATGACGGAGACTTGTGTTGCCTCCGAAACGCCGTGATCTTTATTTTATTTTTATTAATTTTGATGTTTTACCTACGTGACTTTACCGAAAAAACCTAAGAATAGGAGTTGCGTAGCTTAGTCCGGGGCCTTGCTGGCAAACTACGACCGGAGAGGAAGGGGATTTCTCCACAAATCTGGCTGCCGCCTGGTGATGGTAGTTGTAATTACTGGCGAAACGTCGTACTCGAATTGTAAATGTTGTGGGTTTACTCTCCAACGAACTCGAAACGAATTTGCGTGTTTTGTTTAAGTGACAACCCTGAATAGTTTGCTGTTATGGGTGGTAGCGGGTTTAACGACACATTCACATGCACGCGATCTAACCAAAACCCCTCTATTATGGATTAAAAACAATGTTTAGTCTTCAGTGAAGTTTCCGTGGCGATGTTTAGTACACACCGCACCAAGGTACACATTTGAGGCCGAGTCGTCCAGATGGATTCCTATACCACCAACACCACGACGACCACCACTCGCAGCTTCGTCTCACGCACTCTCTGGTTCAGGACAGAACCTCTCATCTCTGACATCTCCCAGTGGCTGAGATTTCAAGAGTCTGAGATGTGAGAGTCTGAGATGTGAGAGTCTGAGATGTGAGAGTCTGAGATGTGAGAGTCTGAGATGTGAGAGTCTGAGATGTGAGAGTCTGAGATGTGAGAGTCTGAGATGTGAGAGTCTGAGATGTGAGAGTCTGAGATGTGAGAGTCTGAGATGTGAGCGTCTGAGATGTGAGAGTCTGAGATGTGAGAGTCTGAGATGTGAGAGTCTGAGATGTGAGAGTCTGAGATGTGAGAGTCTGAGATGTGAGCGTCTGAGATGTGAGAGTCTGATATGTCAGAGGCTGAGATGTCAAGAGTCTGAGATGTGCAAGTCTCTGATCTCAGCATCGGAGTCTCTGTGAAACATAAGAGTCGAAGAGATAACCGAGTTGTCTCTGTGGTCTCTGAGCAACTCTCAGTCCTTGAGACCCGAGTCTGAGAAATCTGTATTCTCCTAGTCCACGATATATCAGAACCCACGATATATCCCAGCCCACGATATATCAGAGTCCACGATATAATCTCCGGGTCTGAGTCACGGGGCGGAGGCACAGAACTCGAGGTGATGAGGAGGGTGGAGGAGGAAGATGATGATGATGGTGATGGTGGTGGCCGCTCCCGTGACTAAAAGTCAAAGTGATTTTCTGTCCCAAACGAGCATTGAGATGAAGAGGGAGGCATTCGTGCACATCGTGTCCTGCGTACAGCCCTGCTTAGCCGGCGGTGAAAATTCCACATTCCTGGGGCAGGAGCTGTGCGTCTATTCATAGAACCACTGCGTTGGACGACCGCTCCCATACAAAGTGGTATGTATTTTATCGACCCCGGGGGGCGGGAGGCAAGGAAGTGATTAAACCCCCCTCCCCACCACCACCACCGCCTGCAACCAGGATTTGAACTCGGGCTCGCAGAGTCGGTAGGGTGGCGACATGAACACCCACGTGACGAACCCATCGAAGGCGGCCCTGCACGACCGCCAGGCCATCAGGCTGCTGAACAGACATCACGAGCGGTCCCTCTGCCCCGTACTCTGACCTGCACCCATACACCCACACTCACGCTAAAAACACAGATCCCCGTGTAGCCTTAACAGACTGTTGGGGCAAGTGCTGTCAGCGAGCACCTGTGAAGGCCAGCACGTACACGAGGGGGTAGGTGGCCACCATTACTCCAGGCCGCCTTTGTCTCCCCAGTGGCGATGTTTACTATACACCGCACCAGGTACTCATTTGAGGCCTAGTCAACCTAGGGGGGGCCAGGACCGGTTCAGATAATCGTCACTGGTGTTAACCGCGCTAATCGCTACACTACCGCTCACACAACAACAACGACAACAACCGCCACTATCCACTAAGTGGCGGTGACGTCACCACGATCCTTGTGCCAGGCTTGGTGCACGTTGAGGCCACGTGAAGTGAGTGAACGCCCGCCGGCAGGAGGTCATGGGGCAGACCCGGCAGGTGCCACGGGTCGACTGACTGAGACGACTGGCTGATGCACCACCTGTGCCCCCTACTGTGCCAACACACGCAAGTCCATACACACACGCCACGCGCACACGCAAATCTCTCTCACTCACACAATCTCTCACACACATACAGACACACACACACAGTCAACGCTGCTGTCCTAGGTATATAGAGACGTTGAACACCGCAACACGTCCAATGTATATGCTGTTTAGACACACTGTGTATTTACATTCCGTCTTCTTGACAAAGCTCACTATAATATATCTAATTTGTGTGTGGGTGCCGGCCCAGGGACGAGGTTACTCGAGGCCATGGCACTCTGGTTGACCCGGTATGACACGTGACTGGTGAAGTCTACAAAGGGGCCCCCCAAGTGGGGGCTGGGGGTGGTCACGTGGTTGGGACCCAGATCCTGCTCGAAGATTCTGGAAGGTAGGCGTGGCCAAGGGCGGAGCTGGCCACGCCCACAGAGAATATCAGCCGGGTCCCGAGAGGCACCGGGGTGGTTCTTCTTCTTGGTTCTTTCGGTAAAGTCACGTAAAAGGAAAGTAATAAAATAAAAAAATTAAACATAATTAAATAATTATCACGACGAGGAGGAGTAGTGATGAGCGACCGTCCATTGCCTCAATGATGTTGACGATCCGTCTCCATCGCGACGGGATGATGGCTCCTTGATGCACCATGACGACCGACCAGAGGATTGCCGTTTCAGTCATGGACGGCCGCTCATCGGTTGCTACCGCTGCTGCGACTCGACACCCCGTCTCTCTCCCGTCTCTCTCCCGTCTCTCTCCGTGTATGTCTCCGTGTCTGTCCCCCCGTCTCTCTGTCTCTCTGTCGGTCCCTCTCCCCGTCTCTCGTCGAAGCAGCAGCAACAAACCTCGACATTGACATCGAGCTTCTGAACCGGATTGCCACCACACGCATTGAGATAATCGAATCATCAGTAGCAGCAGCATCATCATCAATTTCGGAATCAATATCATGACCTCGATGATTAACTCTCGAAAATGAGACTAATCCTGGTCTCTTGACTTCTTCGCCTGCTTGGACAAGATCAACTTAAACTTGGAACTTTACTCACTCGTTCACCGTCATCTCAGTCAATAATTGATCCACCTCACCAATTCTTTCACTCACAATCTCACTCGCTCACACACTCGTTGACTCGCTCACTCCCTCATGGCAAATGGGACTGCTATCCCCTACGGCATCTCCAGTTCCTCTCGCTTGGTTACGCAAAGTCAACTTGAATCACGGCCAGGGCGTGCGCTCAGCAAACGCAGCAGAGCCCCACACAGGGGCGCTACGGTGGCTAGGAGATGTTGACTCCCTCGCCTGGTGTACAGGAGGTCGTGGGTTCCATCCCGACCCTGACGCCTGCTGCTGTGTATTTGGAGTTTGCGTGTCTCTCTCTCTCTCTCGTCATCATCATCACGGTGGCTATGAGATGTTAACTACCTCGCCTGGTGTACAGGTGGTCGTGGGTTCCATCCCGACCCTGACTCCTGCTGCTGTATATTTGGAGTTGGCATGTCTCTCTCTCTCGTCATCATCATCACGGTGGCTAGGAGATGTTAACTACGTCGCCTGGTGCGCAGGTGGTCGTGGGTTCCATCCCGACCCTGACTCCTGCTGCTGTATATTTGGAGTTTGCATGTCTCTCTCTCTCTCGTCATCATCATCACGGTGGCTAGATGTTAACTGCCTCGCCTGGTGTACAGGAGGTCGTGGGTTCCATCCCGACCCTGACGCCCACTGCTGTATATTTGGAGTTTGCGTGTCTCTCTCTCTCTCTCATCATCATCATCATCACGGTGGCTAGGAGATGTTAACTACCTCGCCTGGTGCGCAGGAGGTCGTGGGTTCGATCCCGACCCTGACGCCTGCTGCTGTATATTTGGAGTTTGCGTGTCTCTCTCTCTGTCATCATCATCACGGTGGCTCCGAGATGTTAACTACCTCGCCTGGTGCGCAGGAGGTCGTGGGTTCGTTCCCGACCCTGACACCTGCTGCTGCTGCTGTATATTTGGAGATTGTGTGTCTCTCTCCCCGTGGTCGCGTGGATTTTTCTCCGGGTTTTCCCCTCCACATTTAAATTTAAATCGAAGTCAACCTATAGAGTCATTTGGCTGCTGCTGTACATTGCCATACGATGATGATGGTGATGAGCAAATTTCGTGGAGCTTTCAGCTTGTGATGACCAGGTCACTTCTGAAAAAGAGCTACCACACAGCTCAGGTGGGGCCTTACCTGGTTAAATAAAAATTGGTGGTTTGATTAGTCCGCAAATTCATCCGAGCCACAGGTCCAAACAAATACAAAGATCCCCCGTGTAGCCTTGACAGACTGTTGGGGCAAGTGCTGTTAGCAAGCACCTCTGAAGGCCGGCACGGCACACGAGGGGGTGGGTGGCCAGCACCACGCCCGGCCGCCTTTGTCTTCCCAGTGGCGATGTTGACACCGCACCAGGTACTCGCGCACACACACAGGAACAAACACACACACAGGCGCACACACGCGCACACACGCACACACAGGAACAAACGCACGCACGCACACACAGGCACACACACACGCACACACAGGCACACACACACAGGAACAAACACAAACACACGCGCACACACGCACACACACAGGAACAAACACAAACACACGCGCACACACGCACACACAGGCACACACACAGGCACACACACACGCGCACAAACGCGCACACACGCGCACACACACACGCGCACAAACGCGCACACACAGGCACACACGCGCACACACACACAGGCACACACCCATCTCCTCGTCACTTCCACACAGAGCCCTCCTCCGCCCGCGGTGCTTGAGGGAACACCGAGAGAGAGAGACAAAGGCGGACGGGGTGTCCCTGGCGTCACCCCCCCCTCTCTCTCTCTCACCTGCACGCACTGTCCCCCTGCCCCCGCCCCCAGCCCCAATCACTGCCCACCTGAGCTTGTTGCCATGGGGATGGTGGTCAGTGGACAGCAGCAATTTCCGCTGTGCGCGGCCAGCGCCTGTGTGTGCACCCCGCTGCTGCGGTGTGCAAACAGCGGCACGGGGGGGGGGAGACAAAGGCGGCCGGGCGTGGTGCTGGCCACCCACCCACCCCCTCGTGTGCCACAGCTGCTGCTGCTGCTGCTCGCGAACAGCGCTTGCCCCGGCAGTCTGCTCAAGTTTAGACACAGGGAGCAGCAGCAGCAGGAGGAGGAGGCTTTCGGAGACCAACATTATCCATAAGAAGGGTTTATCTAATTGGTTCTTTCGGTAAAGTCACGTAGAAGGGAAGTGATAAAATAATAAAAAGAAAACATAATAAAATAAAATAATTGTGTTTTATTTTTATTATTTTATTATTTCCCTTCTACGTGACTTTACTGAAAGAACCAAGAAGATGAATCCCTGCAGTCACGAAATCTTTAAATCGAAATATAAGAGGGGTTTGTTTGGGGGTTGGGTTAGATCGCGCAAAATGTATAAATGTTGTCGTTGAAGCCGCCGCCACACGACGCAAGCCGATGAAGCAAGTTTGGGGGTCACGCCGACAGAACGTGCCATTCGTTAGCAGTACAGCACTAAGCGGCGTGCTGGAGCGTAAACCCACAACACTCACAACTCGAGCACCACGCGTCGCCAGTGACTGCGACGAGCATCATCAGGCGACGGACAGACTTGCATTTTAAAGGAGATACGAGGGAAGATCTTGTGTGTGAGTGCGTGTGTGAGTGCGAGTGTGCGAGTGAGTGTGAGTGAGTGTGTGAGTGAGTGTGTGAGTGAGTGTGTGAGTGCGTGTGTGATCGCGTGTGTGAGTGCGTGTGTGAGTGTGAGTGAGTGTGTGTGAGTGAGTGTGTGTGCGAGTTAATGAGTGTGTGAGTTAGTGAGTGTGTGAGTGAGTGTGTGAGTGCGAGTGAGTGAGTGTGTGAGTGCGAGTGAGTGTGTGTGTGAGTTAATGAGTGTGTGAGTTAGTGAGTGTGTGAGTGAGTGAGTGCGAGTGAGTCCGTGCGTATGCGTATGAGTGTGTGAGTGTGTGTAAGTGAGTGTTTGTGAGTGAGTGTGTATGTGTGTGAGTGTGTGTGTTTAAGTGTGTGAGTGTGTGTGTTTGAGTGTGTGTGTAAGTGAGTGTGTGGGAGTGTGTGTGAGTATGTGAGTGTGTAAGTGAGTG
Source organism: Lethenteron reissneri (assembly GCF_015708825.2). Lineage (NCBI taxonomy): Eukaryota > Metazoa > Chordata > Hyperoartia > Petromyzontiformes > Petromyzontidae > Lethenteron > Lethenteron reissneri. Next base: position 1,092,660 of record NC_083846.1, read on the forward strand.
TGTGTGTGTGAGTGTGTGTGCGAGTGCGTGTGAGGGCGTGTGAGTGCGTGTGAGTGCGTGTGAGTGTGTGTGAGTGTGTGTGCGAGTGCGTGTGAGTGCGTGTGAGTGTGTGTGTGAGTGTGTGTGCGAGTGCGTGTGAGTGCGTGTGAGTGCGTGTGAGTGCGTGTGAGTGCGTGTGCGAGTGCGTGCGAGTGCGTGCGAGTGCGTGTGAGTGTGTGTGAGTGTGTGAGTGCGTTGGGGTGAGCGCGCTACAAAACCCACCATAGGAACAGAGTTCGCGGCCAACGCCAAATTTCTGAAGCAGGTTCTGGGAATCCCCTGGGTCGACTCGGCCTCAAATGAGCAGCTGGTGCGAGGTGTAAACATCGCCACTGGGGAGACAAAGCCGGCCGACTCTGGTTGCTCGCCTTTGTCGTGGTGGCCTTCATAGGCGCTCGCTAACAGCACTTGCCCCTAGAGTCTGCTAAAGGCTATACGGGTGTTATGCGTCTTGTGTTAGTGTCGTTTCGCGAGGAGCGGTGGTGCAGTGATTAGCGCGCTGTGCTACAAGAACCAGGGTCACCCGAGTTCAAATCCCGCTCACGACCAGACCAGCGTCAGCGGCGAATGTTGGATTGCACGCGGTCACGTGTCTGCCCGGGCACGGGGGAGACAAAGGCGGCCACGTGTGGCGCTGGGTACCGATCCACTCGTAGGCCGTGGCGGCTTAATAGGCGCTCGCTAACAGCGTTTACCGCAGTCGCCTGTGTGTCTGGGGAAAGGGTTTAGTGTATATCCGTGTGTGTCACCGTGTGTGTCACCGTGTGTGTGTGTGACCGTGTGTGTGTGTGTGACCGTGTGTGTGTGTGTCACCGTGTGTGTGTCACTGTGTGTGTGTGTCACTGTGTGTGTGTGTGCCACTGTGTGTGTGTGTCACTGTGTCACCGTGTGTGTGTCACCGTGTGTGTGTGTCACCGTGTGTGTGTGTCACCGTGTGTCACCGTGTGTCACTGTGTGTCACTGTGTGTGTGTGTCACCGTGTGTCACTGTGTGTGTGTGTGTCACTGTGGGGAGCGGTAGTGTAGCGGTTAGCGCTACGCTGCGCTATGAACCCGGCGACCCGGGTTCGACTCCCGCTCACGGCCAACACCGATGACAATTATCTGAACCTGTCCTGAGCCTCCCCTAGGTCGACTCAGCCTCAAATGAATACCCGGTGCGGTGTGTAAACATCGCCATTGGGAGACAAAAGCGGCCGGGCGTGGCGTTGGCCACCCACCCCCTCGCCTGCCGTGCCGGCTTTCATCGGTGCTCGCTAACAGCACTTGCCCCAACACTCTGTTAAGGCTACACGGGGGGATTTTTATATTTGTGTGGGAGGCTGCTGTTGGCTGGGTCACGAAGCCCGCAATGCCCGGCCACCGCGTGTCAAGGCAGCTTCTGTTTGGCCGCATAGAGTGGGGGGGGGGGGGGTAAACAAGCGCGGCACGGGCTGGAGAAGAGATGGAGTGATGTGGTACAGGAGGACGTGGAGCTGAGTGGACTTGCCGATGACCGGTACCAGCGGTGTCAAGATCGGCCTCTGTGGAGGAGGCTCGTGAAGGACGCTGCTACTGGGCAGTTGGAGGCAGTCGCCCTCCAACAACAACGGAGGACGGAGGAGCGACGCTCACAACAACGAGCGGAAAGTTGGCACAGTGGGGGGGGGGGGGCACAGGTGATGCCCTCTTGCCAGTCACCATCAGTCAGTTCACCCAGGGCACCTGCGTCTGTCCCGTAACCTCGTGCACCTAGCCTGGCACATCCGTCAGCCCACGGCACCCCCAGTCACCTTCCCGCCAGCGAGCCTCCGACAACTTCACAATGGCTTCAAAGTGCACCTAGCCTGGCACGAGCGCAATGAGAACGTAGCGGTCACCAGGTGGCGGCTGTTTGTTGTTGTGTACCGTGTTGTTGTTGTTGTTTACTGTATTGAATTACATTACTACTCACGGCCAACATCAGTGGCGAATGATGATACCCCCCCGTGTCGACTCGGCCTTGTATACACAGAGAACCCGGCGTGTGCATCGCGACCCGAGTTCGATTCCCAGCCAGGGATGATACTGGACCCACCCCCACCCACCTAGGTCGACTCAGCCTCAAAACACGAGCACAATTGGTGCAGGTTGCTCACACATCAGCACCGTGGCGAGACAAAGGCGGGCGTGGTGCGGCATCTCTGCACCACCCTCCCCCCTCCCACCCCTCCCCCCCTCCCACCCCTCCCCCCTCCCACCCCTCCCACCCCTCCCTCCCCCTTTCAGTGTTGGCAGGAAGACAAACACGGCCGTGAGAATGAATTGGCGAGCTCTGTGCTCAACGCAAACACGTGCAGCGTCGCCCTTTAATAATGACCGATGGAGAGACAGGAAACGCGCCCAAAGACAAAGATCCCCCGTACAACCTTAACAGACTTGTAGGGGCAAGTGCTGTGAGCGAGTAGCAGTGCCTATGAAGGCCGGCACGGTACACGAGGGGGTGGGTGGCCAGCACCACGCCCGGCCGCCTTTGTCTCCCTAGTGGCGATGTGTACACATCGCACCAGGTACTCATTTGAGGCCGAGTCGACCTAAGGAAGGCCCGTGAGCGGGAATCAAACTCGGATCGCCGGGTTCGTAGCGCAGCGCGCTGACCGCTACACTACCGCTCCCCACGCACACAGAGACAGAGACACACAGACAGACATTCACACACACACACAGAGACATTCACACACAGAGACATTCACACACACAGAGACATTCACACACACAGAGACATTCACACACACAGACAGAGAGACATTCACACACACACAGAGACATTCACACACACAGACAGAGAGACATTCACACACACACAGAGACATTCACACAATCGCGTGTATAGAGAATAGAGGGCAGGTCCCTTTCACGGGAACCGAATCTTCATCGCACGCTCGTCCGCCCTTGACATGCGAACAGACAACAGACGGAGGGGGGGGGGTCACGTGGCCCCCCACGTCGACTGCACGCGGCAACGCCGGCGAGTGCCTATTAAGGCCGCCACCACCACGGCCACGCAGCACAGAGCCCCACCAACACCCACACACACTCCCACTCATACACACACACACCACATACACACTTACACACACACCCCCACCTATACACACACACACACTCCCACTCACACACACACCCCCACTCATATACACACACACACACTCATTCACACCCCACACCACATACACACTTACACACACACTCCCACTCATACACACACACACTCCCACTCATACACACACACTCCCACTCATACACACACACACTCCCACTCATACACACACACACTCCCACTTACACACACCCACTCATTCACATTTACACACTTACACACCCCACACACACTTACACAACCTCGCTCACACTCGCATAGCGCAACAACGCCGCCACTCACCCACTCACGCTTGCGCACTTCCACGCGTGCGATCAAGTCCCCACTAACCACCCCGTAACGCAGCCTGCGCACGCAGCGTGCTGGAACAAGTGATGGTTAGCGGGTGTGGCACCGCACCAGGTGCCCGGTAAGAATATTCGCCGTTACTTTGCATCATTAGTCGTGAACTACCTCGCCTGGTGTGCAGGAGGTCGTGGGTTCGATCCCGACCCTGACGCCTGCTGCTGCTGTATATTTGGAGTTTGCGTGTCTCTCTATCATCACGGTGGCTAGGAGATGTTAACTACCTCGCCTGGTATGCAGGAGGTCGTGGGTTCGATCCGGACCCTGACCCCTGCTGCTGCTGTATATTTGGGGTCTGCGTGTCTCTCTCTACCCTCATAGGAGCGTGTATTTTTCTCCGGGTCCTCTGGTTTTCCCCTCCACATTTAGCATCGACAATCACGCGTTTTGAGTATCTGGCTGCTATATATTTACACACGACGATGATGATGGTGGTGGTGGTGGTGATGATGGTGGTGGTGATGCTGGTGATGATGGTAATGATGGTAATGATGGTAATGATGGTGATTGTGATGATGGTGGTGGTGGTGATGATGGTGATAGTGATGATGATGGTGATGGTGGTGGTGATGATGATGGTAGTGATGATGGTGGTAGTGATGGTGATGGTGGTAGTGATGATGATGGTGGTAGTGGTGATGATGGTAGTGATGATGATGGTGGTAGTGATGATGATGGTGGTAGTGATGATGATGGTGGTGGTGATGATGGTGATGATGATGGTGGTAGTGATGATGATGGTGATGATGATGGTGGTAGTGATGATGATGGTGATGATGATGGTGGTGGTGATGGTGGTGGTAGTGATGATGATGGTGATGGTGGTAGTGATGATGATGGTGATGGTGGTAGTGATGATGATGGGTGGTGATTGTGATGATGGTGGTGGTGGTGATGATGGTGGTAGTGATGATGGTGGTAGTGATGATGGTGGTAGTGATGATGGTGGTGGTGATGATGGTGGTGGTAGTGATGATGATGGTGATGGTGGTAGTGATGATGGTGGTGGTGATGATGGTGGTGGTAGTGATGATGATGGTGATGGTGGTAGTGATGATGGTGGTGGTGATGATGGTGATGATGGTGGTGGTGATGATGGTGGTGATGGTGATGGTAGTGATGATAGTGGTGGTGATGATGGTGGTGGTAGTGATGATGGTGATGGTGGTAGTGATGGTGATGGTGGTAGTGATGATGATGGTGGTGGTGATGATGGTGATGATGATGGTGGTAGTGATGATGATGGTGATGATGATGGTGGTGGTGATGGTGGTGGTAGTGATGATGATGGGTGGTGATTGTGATGATGGTGGTGGTAAACCACCTCGTCGAACTCCCATTTGTGATCGCCAGGCCGTGTCTGCAACTGCGTTGTACAGCTCAGTGGGGGCTTTTATCTGGCCAAATAAAACAAATAGAAAGTGTAGGTTCCTAGCGGCGGTGGTGGCTACGCTGCTGCAGGTGGCTGTGACCCATCGCTATGGAGATAGCAGCGAGGGTTAGTGGATCACTCACAGATGGGCCGTGGAACTCCCTTCCCTGCCCGTGGTTGGGCGTCCACGAGAGGATCCTCGCCCCTGGGGCTCTGCCAGGAGAAGGCGGTACAGCAAAGTGTGGACTAATCTCCATCTGTCCCATCTGTGCGGGGGGATAGAGCGTTGCTCCCTCGCGCGAGTCGTGCGTTGTCTACGGGGTGCTCCAGATTCCTTCTCCCAACGTGAACAACAACAATAGGGGGCGCCAGGGTGGCTAGGAGATGTTAACTACCTCGCCTGGTGCACAGGAGGCCGTGGGTTCGATCCCAACCATGACGCCTGCTGTGTATTTGGAGTTTCCGTGTCTCTCTCTCATCATCATCACGGTGGCTAGGAGATGTTAACTACCTCGCCTGGTCTACAGGTCGTGGGTTCGATCCCGACCCTGACGCCTGCTGCTGTGTATTTGGAGTTTGCGTGTCTCTCTCTCATCATCATCGCCGCCGTGGTGGCTAAGAGATGGTAACTACCTCGCCTGGTGCACAGGATGTCGTGGGTTCGATCATCATCGACGACGACGACGACGATGATGAACGAGAGTTACTCCAGCCCAGCGGGACCCTTACCTGGGTAATAAAAACACAGGGGTTGTTCTTCTTCGTAGTTTTATAGTTGGTAAAACACGACTGGTCTTCTTGTAATTGAGTGAACGCATCTTGCAGATACAGGAGCCCCCTAGGGTGGTGGGGACCCTCCTGGGAACGAGTCCCTGCGACTCGGCGCGGCTCTGCTGGGCAATTAATTAATTAGTTCGGGTCACCGCGGGTCGCCACTGCTCCACCACCCACACCCACCCCACCTCACCACCTCGCGCACGCAAACACACGGATCTACACCACGTGCAAACACGTGCACCGATTCACTACCAAGTTCGTCAATTAGCCACACGTACGCACACGCTCATACTCACACAGGCACACACTCATACTCAGACACCAGGGACTCACACTACACTCACAGACACTCACACACTCATACTCACACACTCGCTCGCGTACCAAGTGGTCATTGTGACTCGTGAACGTTGTGAGTCGTGGACGAGGTTCCCCGCTGACGCACGTGGCGAGGGCTTAGATGAGTGCCCCCGTATCGCCTGACACGGTCAAGTCCACCAGAGGTGAGGGGTGCACCTAGCCTGGCACAGAGGCTCCATAGAACTTTCTGGCCGATGTGGAGAGCGAGTGAATGACGTGAGGCCGGATAATCGGAGCGCGCCCCCCTCCCCACGTCCCCCTCCCACGTCCCCCCCCCCCGCCCCCCCTCACCGCCCCCCCCCCCGCCCCCCCCCGCCCCCCCTCACCGCCCCCCCCCCGCCCCCCCTCACCGCCCCCCCCCCGCCCCCCCTCACCGCCCCCCCCCCCACGTTCCCCCCCTCCCCGACTCTTCCCCCCCCCCCCCCCGACTACCCCCTCCCGTCGACCCCCGCCCTCGGACTGCTGGGCGAAGGGAGTTCCAGACAGAGGGGGGCAGCAGAAGAGAGGGAGCGACTTCCCACAGCGATGGGTGAATATGTTGGGGTGTCGATGCAAACAAGAGACGAGGGGAGAGAGCGGGATAAGGGAGAGTGGGTAGAGAGAGAGAGAGAGGGAACGGGTAAGGAGATCAGAGCGAGAAATCTTTCGTAAAATATTTAATTTAAACAGGGGGGGGGGCACATAAAGCAAAGCATTAAATAAAACGAAATGATGAACGAAGCAAAGTGCCGACTACACCGAGCATCTTCTTGTTTCCACTGATCGTAAAAAAAGATAGATGGGAGACAGCGAGAGAGAGAGGGGAGGGGGGAGAGGGGAGGGATAGCGCAGGTGCAGGAGGACTGAGGATGAAGGTGATGATGCGTGACAGGATACACGGGGGGAGAGCCACCTCACCCCCCCATCCCCCAATACCCCGCCCCCATCCCCATCTCCCCCACGACGTTTCGCAACTGGAATTAAGACTCACGGCAACGGAGAACACAAACATCAACACCATCACTCACCATCACGACCATCACCCACCATCACCATCACTCACCATCCTGACCATCACTCACCATCACTCACCACCACTCACCATCACCACTCACCCACCATCACTCACCGTCATGACCATCACTCACCATCACCCACGACTCACCCACCATCACTCACCATCACGACCATCACCCACCATCACGACTCACCCACGACTCACCCACCATCACTCACCATCCTGACCATCACTCACCATCACGACTCACCCACCATCCTGACCACTCACCACGCTGACCATCACCCACCATCAACCCACCATCACTATCCTGACCATCACTCACCATCACTCACCATCACCCACCATCACTCGCCATCCTGACCATCACTCACCATCGCTCACCATCACTCACCATCACGACCCACCCACGACCAACCCACGACCCACCCACCATCACTCACCATCCTGACCACTCACCATCACTCACCATGCTGACCATCACCCACCATCACCACTCACCCACGACTCACCCACGACTCACCATCACCCACCACCACTCACCCACCATCACTCACCATCCTGACCACCACTCACCACCACTCACCACTCAGACCATCACGAGCATCACCCACAACATCAGCCCCATCATCATCACCCACCCAGCAGCTCAGGATGACAATGGCTTCCCCATTATTCGGGCTCATCAGCGAGCCCCGCGAGAGCGTGCACGACCCGGGGGAGGGCACCGCTCTCATCAGCGAGCCACTCGCTCTCGTTCTCATCAGCGAGCCACTCGCTCTCGCTCTCATCAGCGAGCCACTCGCTCTCGTTTTCATCAGCGAGCCACTCGCTCTCGTTTTCATTAGCGAGCCACTCGCTCTCGTTTTCATCAGCGAGCCACTCGCTCTCGTTTTCATCAGCGAGCCACTCGCTCTCGTTTTCATTAGCGAGCCACTCGCTCTCGTTTTCATCAGCGAGCCACTCGCTCTCGTTTTCATCAGCGAGCCACTCGCTCTCGTTTTCATCAGCGAGCCACTCGCTCTCGCTCTCATCAGCGAGCCACTCGCTCTCATTCTCATCAGCGAGCCACTCGCTCTCGTTCTCATCAGTGAGCCACTCGCTCTCGTTCTCATCAGCGAGCCACTCGCTCTCGTTCTCATCAGCGAGCCACTCGCTCTCGTTCTCATCAGTGAGCCACTCGCTCTCGTTCTCATCAGTGAGCCACTCGCTCTCGTTCTCATCAGCGAGCCACTCGCTCTCGTTCTCATCAGCGAGCCACTCGCTCTCGTTCTCATCAGCGAGCCACTCGCTCTCGCTCTCATCAGTGAGCCACTCGCTCTCGCTCTCATCAGTGAGCCACTCGCTCTCGTTCTCATCAGCGAGTCACTCACTCACCTACAGACGCTCCAAGGCCGCTCGCAAATGGGGACGACGCTTCTCCCTCTTTTAAAATCCTTTATATTAAGTTCACTTGCTTGCTTGCTTACGACCGTGCAAATCTTTCGGTCGTTTTTTAACCCACTTCCCGTGATCCAATCGAGCTGACATTTTCCACACAGACTCATTGTGCGTGACAATTAATGTTCGTGAAATTTTTTTCCTAAATTTTACACTTTTTAGGACAAAAATATTATATTTAATTACCAATTGCTTAATGGTGCAATGCAATCATCTGACCCATAGGTGGCAGCCATCTCAAGCCAGAGGACGAGAGGACTCAAGTCGCAACGCATATAAAGGATTTATAGTGAGAAACTTTGTTTTTACGGGTTAATTTTTTAGAGCTCAACAGCAAGCCACGCTCAACCGCAGCGCAGCGATGAGAGCCACGCAGCAGGGTCATGGTTTCGCCGCTAGCGGAGCTCATCGGTGAGCCAAGACGCAACGACCGTGCACAGATCCACAGATTCACAGAACCGTGAGCGAATTCTCCCGGGGGAGAAAGAGAGGGAGGAAGGGGCATGATCACATCTCCTTGAAGCGTCACGACATTGTTGTCCATGGTGATTATGATGGTGATTATGATGGTGATTATGATGGTGATTATGATGTAAACATCAGCACTGTGATAATAGTGGTGGTGATGGTGGCGATGGCGATAATGGAACCATCAGCACCATTTCACCGCGATGGTGACGATGGCGGTGGTGATGATCATGTTGGCAACATCAGCGCTACGTGATGTCGATGGTGGTGTGGTGATGGTCATACTAATGGTGGTGAAAGTGGTGATGATGGTGATGATGATGATGGTGGTGATGATGATGATGGTGGTGATGGTGATAATGGTGATAATGGTGGTGGTGGTGATGGTGATAATGGTGGTGGTGATGATGGTAATGGTGGTGGTGGTGATGGTGATAATGGTGGTGGTGATGGTGATTATGGTGGTGGTGATGGTAATAATGATGGTGATGGTGATAATGGTGGTGGTGATGGTGATAATGGTGGTGGTGATGGTGATAATGGTGGTGGTGATGGTGATAATGGTGGTGGTGATGGTGATTATGGTGATGGTGATTATGGTGATTATGGTGATGGTGATTATGGTGATGGTGATTATGGTGGTGGTGATTATGATGATGGTGACATTCCCTAAGCGTTATCTTAGGGCCTGTTCGTACCGATAAGCGTAGAATCGGACATCTGTACGAATGATCAATCTCTGTAGACCTTCCAGAACGTTCTGTTAAAGTGAGTAACATCATCACTCACAGCGTTGGCGAGTGGTATCTGAAGCGGCGCTTGCAGTGACCATCGTGGTGAAGTATGGTCAAACAACCCCCGCAAAACCGACACAGCGTAGGGGAGGGGAGGGGGCATTCATCCAGCAGTGGATTGAGATTGTTGCTTACGGCTTGTGCGTCATGATGATTTGTCGTTCAGTGTTATTTTTAAATCAGGTCTCAAAAAATAAATAATATATATACGTTGCTAAAGAAATTATGTACACCAGTGATGTAGGTGTAGGGTGTGTGTGTGCGTAGGTAGTACACGTGGTGTACAGGTGTGCAGGTGGATATCGTAGGGAGCGGTGGCGCAGTGGTTAGCGCACTGCGCTGTTCCTGCTCACGACCAACAACAGTGGCAACCGAACCGGCCCATGACCTCCGCTAGGTCCGCTCAGCCTTAAATAAGTACCCAGTGCGGTGTGGGTGTGTAAACATCGCCACGAAGGAGACAAAGGCGGTCGGGCGTGGTGCTGGCCACCCTCCCTCGTGTGCCACGGTGCCGGCCATCATAGGCGCTTTTGCCCCGACATTCTGTTAAGTCTATACGGGGAGAGGGGTCTTTGCATGTGTGTACATATGAATTAACACGTGTGTTCAGATGTTTAAAACACGTGTTTATACGTCAAGCAAAGAAAACATGAAAGCGATTCACCACTCGAACATCGAAGGCAAATGTGGCCGCTCCATCTCGCGGTCGAAATTCCACCTCCCTCTTTCGGGCTTCGAGGAGGAAATGGAACCCCCCCCCCCCCACACACACACACAGATGGATTCAACAATTCTATTGCGCCGTCACCGCCGTCCCAAGTCGCAGCACCTCCAATTGTTACCGACGCAGCCCTACAGAATTCACACTCCCCCAAATTTCTGGTCACGGGCCTCCATCAAATGTTGATGAAGCAAGGCCACTTACCCTCGGTGTACTGGCCGGCGATTGCTGCTGCTGCTGATGTTGTTGTTGATGATGATTCTGCTGCTGCTGATGATGATGATTCTGCTGCTGATCGTAACCATTCCCGTCCAATTCCACGGTGCCATCGCTCTCACGACGCATCTCAAAATCGAGAGGCGAGACGGAATTCATCTTGGCAGGCATGCGAGCTCGGCCTCTTCCTCCACCTCCTCCTCCTCCTCGCGCCTGTGGCTGCTCCTCTTGCCACGATCGTCGCGGGCGTACTGTCGGCGGGTCTCGAGGCGGCGGCGGCGGCGTTTTGGTTGCCGCGGCTAAATCCAGGACGGAGGTCCAAGGGTGGTGCCGCGCGTCGTCTCCTCTCGCCGAATGGCGAGCACGGCGGTCATACTTGGGGCGTACAGATCGGCGGTGGCGAATGGAACCCTCCCCGTCGCCACCTCGCGCCCAGAGGCACTGGAACCTGCTCAGCCACCCGCCGACTCACCTACCCACTCGCGCAACCTATCCACCTACCCACCCAACCACACACGCACGCACGCACGCGTGCTTGGAACTGACATCCCCCCCCACGCCCAGCTACATACACGCACGCCTATTTAGCTCTCGGCTCACTAACACAGCTCACTCGCCAGCCAACCCACCACACCCGGCTCACCTATCTACCCAACTCACCACCGCTTGGACACACCTGGCCACCTACACACTCAACCACTCGCCTAACCACTGAACCACCTACACACTCACCCGCTCACCTGACCACCTACACACTCTCCCGCTCACCTGACCACCTACACACTCAACCACTCGCATAACCACTGAACCACCTACACACTCACCCGCTCACCTGACCACCTACACACTCACCCCTCTCACCTAACCACCTACACACTCACCCGCTCACTCACTCACTCACTCACCCACTTACTCACTCACTCACCCACTTACTCACTCACTCACCCACTTACTCACTCACTCACCCACTTACTCACTCACTCACCCACTCACTCACCCACTCACACACCCACTCACTCACCCACTCACCCACTCACTCACCCACTCACTCACCTAACCACTCATCCACACACCTACCCAGCCACGTCACCCGCTCATGCACTCACCTACCCCACCTACACGCTCACCCCACCTACACAGTCACTCGCTCAGCCACCTAACCAACCACTCGCCCGCTCACCTACACTCCTCACCTACACTCCTCACCTACACTCCTCACCTACACTCCTCACCGACGCGCACAGAGGCGAATCCAGACGGCTAACGGTGCCCAGTCTCAGCCGCACGCAGATTGGAGACTCCCTCGCGTTCACACCGAGAGCGAGAGAGCGGATTACCTGCTCGCTCTCACTCGCTCTCCCTCCCGTGAGATACACCTGGCGGTGCGGGAGGCGGGGGCGGTGGGGTTGTGGGGGATGGGGGGGAGGGGGTATTTGGTGACGTGAGCTGCTTGGTGACTGTGGTGGTGGTGGTGTTGGTGATGGTGTCGCGATGGGACCTCGTGATATCGTGCGAGCGGATGATGGAGACGAGAGGGGCGGGAGAGTGAGTGGGGTATACAGTAGCACTTGAGGAGGTAGCGCTAATTATACGTGGGATTGCGTATAACTGGTATCATCAAAAAATAAACATCAGCTGCTGCTGCTACATTATCAGTCGTTGCCATCGTACACAGCAGCAGTAGCAGCAAGATAATCAATTCTCGAGCATGTGTATTAATTACTGCTGTCATCATCACTTTGCGGGATTGTTTAAACAAATCTTGCCGTAAAAATGTCATCGTAATCAGCCCTTAAAGTCATCAGCATCACCACCATTATCATACTCAGCCCTTAAAATCATTAGCATCACCATCATCAGCACCACCACCATTATCATACTCGCCCTTAAATCATCAGCGGTGTCATCATCATCGTAACTTTCCTCTTAAATAAAAATCCGTCACCGCCACCACCACCACCATCATCATCATGATGATTGCGCCGCAAAGGTCACGTGCGCAAGCGCAATTAGCAGCAGTTAGCGAGCACGTGACCAGCTCCGCGTCACCGCAGCCGCGTTCAAGAGTCGACTAATTGGGAGCCAGTTGGGTGCGGAACAGCTTTAGCACACACACACAATCACACACACACCATCACACACACACCATCACACACACACACTGTCACATCATCACACACCATCATACACACACCGTCACACACACACACTGTCACAAACCATCACACACACACACACAATCACACACACACACACACCATCATACACACCATCATACACACACACTGTCACACACAATCACACACATACACCATCATACACACACACACAATCACACACACCATTATTTACACACACCATCACATACACACCATCACACACACACCATCACACACACACACACCATAACACACACACACCATAACACACACACACCATCACACACACCCACATCACACACACCCACATCACACACACACCATCACACACACACACCATCACACACACACACCATCACACACACACACCATCACACACACACTGTCACACACCATCACACACACACACCATCACACACACACCCACATCACACACACACCCACATCACACACACACCCACATCACACACACACCATCACACACACTGTCACACACCATCACACACACACACCATCACACACACACACACCATAACACACACACCATCACACACACACACATCATCACACACACACCATCACACACACCATCACACACACACCATCATCACACACACACACTCCATCACACACACACACCATCACAGACATACACTCACCATCACACACACCATCACACACACCCACCACACACACACCATCACACACACCATCACACACACACACCATCACACCATCACACACACCATCACACACACACACCATCATCACACACACACTCCATCATCACACACACACCATCACAGACATACACACACCATCACACACACCCACCACACACACCCATCATCACACCCCACCATCGCTTCCTCGTCCCCCTTCACCAGCGCCCAGGTGCTGCTGATGATGCTGCTGATGATGCTGATGATGATGCTGATGCTGACGCTGAGGCGGGAGAGGAAGTAGGGGAATTGAACTCAGGTGGGCCGGGGTTTGCAGGGCAGTGCGCTAACCACAGCGCCACCGCTTCCCACACAAAGACAAAGATCCCCCGTGTAGCCTTAACAGACTGTAGGGTCAAGTGCTGTTAGCGAGCACCTATGAAGGCTGGCACAGCTCACGAGGGGGTGGTTGGCCAGCACCACGCCCGGCCGCCTTTGTCTCCTTAGTGACGATGTTTTTACACATATCACCAGGTACTCATTTGAGGCTGAGTCGACCTAGGGAGGCCCAGGACCGGTTCAGATAATCGTCACCGATGTTGGTCGTGAGCGGGAATCGAACTCGGGTCGCCGGGTTCGTAGCGCAGCGTAGCGCTAACCACTACACCACCGCTCCCCCCCTCCACACACACACACACACGCGTCCATAGGTACACATACACGCGCTTGCTGCAGACACACAACACAACTTTCAGGGTGCGTACGGCAGTAAACGACTGAAATAATGAAGCAGCGCTGCGTGAAGAACGCCTTAGACCTGCGACACATTTGTGTATTTCACTTTACCCGCGTCATGTGACCCGCACGCGGGTCACATGACAGGTGTGACATCACAGCTCACTTGCCGTGCAACATCTCTGCATAATTGCCCCCCCCCCAAAAAAATAATATATACAAAAGTGTATTTTAATAATGTTTGCATGATGTACAGTCTGGAAAGTACCCACATGGCAAATGTCAAGTTTGTTGCATGTCGGCAAGTATGCTACACATTTTGAACAGACACACATTTTCACAAATTTCCCTTTTATATATATAGATATACAGCGCACGCATCCACGCGTGTGCGCTAACCACTGCGCCACCGCTCTTCACCACCACCACCGCCCCCAGCGCAATGCGTGCAAAGGCAAAGACAAAGACGCCCCGTGTAGCCTTAGCACACCGTTGAGGGCAAGTGGTGTTCGCGAGTAGCACCTAGGGGGTGGGGTGGTCAACACCAGCCGCCTTTGTCTCCCCAAGTGGCGACGTTTACACATCGCACCAGGTACTCCATGCCCCATTTGGGGCCGAGTGGACCTAGAGGAGGCCCAGTAGAGGGCTCATGGCTGGTGTTGGTGGCCGTGAGCCGGCGGCGCCGGGTTCGTAGCGCTGTGCTAACCGCTGCGCCACCGCTCCCCGCGCATGCTACCCCCCGATGTCATTTCAAGCACGCGCTTAGAATGACACAGAGGGAGAGAGAGCACACACCGGGTTCATGATATCATCATCATCATCATGAGATCTCAGTGTACACACACACACGTGTACCACACGTGTGCCACACGTGTCGAAGACAAAAAACACAGATCCCACGTGTAGCCTTAACAGACTGTAGGGGCAAGTGGTGTTCGCGAGCAGCAGCACCTGTGAACGAGGGAAATCATGCTCGTGCACACGACACAAATAGCGATGAGTGGCACGATAGGAGGTGATGGGTTGATGGTGGCTGATGATGATGATGATAGTGGATGATGATGATGATTATACTACCTCGCCTGGTCTACATGAGGTCGTGGGTTCGACCGTGACCTTGACGTCTGCTGCTGTATATTTGGAGTTTGCGTGTCTCTCTCTCTCTCATCATCATCACGGTGGCTAGGAGATGTTGACTACCTCGCCTGGTACGCAGGAGGTCGTGGGTTCGATCCCGACGCCTGCTGCTGCTGCTGCTGGTGTATATTTGGAGTCTGCGTGTCTCTCTCTCTCTCCCCGTGGTGACTTAGTGGATGTATTCTCTCCGAGTGCTCGGCTTTGTTCCCCTCCACACGGAGCATCAAGGCCACGCGTCCCGCGACTCTGGCCGCCGTGCACGTGCACGTGTGTCGGAGCTGCGGGTCGAGATCGCCTCTGACGAGAAGCGCTACGCAGCTCAGTGGGACCTTGCCTGGTAACGTTTAAACACAAATTGTTTAGATTTTTCCATTTCAAGCTTTCGTGACTGCAGGGATTCATCTTCTTGGTTCTTTGGGTAAAGTCACGTAGAAGGGAAATAATGAAGTAATAAAAATATAAAACATAATAAAATACAATTCTCACGACGTTTCGGCTCATTCAGACGCTGTCTTTCCGACAGACCTGTGCTTCACCTGAGGACGGCTGCTTGCGTTGTGGCCGAAACTTCGTGAGAATTGTATTTTATTGTGTTTTATTTTTATTATTTTATTGTTTCCCTTCTACGTGACTTTACCGAAAGAACCAAGAAGACGAATTGTTTACTTTGTAGTTTTAATAGTTTAGATGCTGCTGCTGCTGATGATGATGATGATGGTGACAACTGGGTACAACAACAACAGAGTTCTTTCTAGATTTGAAGCTTTCGTGACTGCAAGGATTCATATTCTTAGGTTGTTTCGGTAAAGTCACGTAGGTAAAAATAATTTAAATTAATAAAAGTAAAATAAAATAAAAATCACGACGTTTCGGAGGCAACACAAGCTTCCGTCTTCAGGTGGAGCCGTCACAGCACGATAGCTGTTTCAAGTGCATCTCTTGAGGAAGGCCAGCGTCTCGAGAAGCTGTGACTTCTTGTCTCGTTGTCTGTTAAAAACTCTAACAGATAGGTGGAATTCCTCCCCGTAGAGGGTATTCATTCTAGATTTGAAGCTTTCGTGACTGCAAGGAATCATATTCTAAGTTTCTTTCGGTAAAGTCACGTAGGTAAAAAATTAAAATGAATTAAAGTAAAATAAAATAATAAAATAAAATTCACGACGTTTCGGAAGGCAACACAAGCTTCCGTCTTCAGGTGGAGCCGTCACAGCACGATATCTGCATCAAGTGAGATCATTCTTCTTCTTGGTTCTTTCGGTAAAATAAAACATAATAAAATAATATATTATTATATATTATTATATTATTTTATTATGTTTTATTTTTATTATTTTATTACTTCCCTTCTACGTGACTTTACCGAAAGAACCAAGAAGATGAATCCCCGCAGTCACGAAAGCTTTAAATCGAAAGAGATCATTCTTGTAAGTTTCCTTACCAGACTCTCCGTGCCTCGCGGTGCATCGCCCGTGCCGCTCGCTGCCCCGGACGCGAGCCCACGTGGCCCTCGTCGCAGAGCTCCTCTGACCCCTGCGGCCGCAGGGCTCGCGGACACCTCGTAGCTGCGGCGCATGGGAACCCCACCCGAGGGGGTAGCCGTGATCACGTCGGTCCGCGGGTCGCCCAATTCGGCAAGCCCCGAGTCTGGGGTGCGGGACGAGGAAGGGGTTCAGTGGGAGTGGGGAGACGAGGGTGGATAGGTGAGGAGGTGGAAGAGGAGGGTGGAGGAGGATGACGACAGTTGCTAGCGAAGAGGAGGATGAGGAGGATGGAGGCGAGACACGGGCGGAGAGAGGAGTGCAGTTGGATTTTAAAGTGACTCTGGGCAGAAATGGTGACGAAGGACTGCAGGAGAGGGGTGGGACTTCAGGACGTGGTGATGGGGGGGTGATGGGGTGAGTATGGGTGTGGTGATGTCGGTGGTGATGGGGGTGGTGATGGTGATGGGGGTGGTGGTGGTGGAGATGGGGGTGAGTATGGGTGTGGTGATGTCGGTGGTGGTGGTGGTGGGGGTGAGTATGGGTGTGGTGATGTCGGTGGTGATGGGGGTGGTGGTGGTGATGGGGGTGAGTATGGGTGTGGTGATGTCGGTGGTGGTGGAGTGATGGGGCTGATGATGGGGTGTGGTGATGGGGGTGATGGTGATGGGGTTATGGTGATGGGGGTTATTGTGATGGGGTGATTATGGGTGTGGTGATGGAGGTGGTGATGGGGGATTTTGGTGTTGGGGTGATTATGGGTGTGGTGATGGGGTGGTGATGGACGTGATTATGGGTGTGTTGATGTTGGTGGTGATGGGGGTGGTGGTGGTGGTGGTAGTGGTGATGGGGGTGAGTATGGGTGTGGTGATGTCGGTGGTGGTGATAGGGGTGCTTGTGATGTGGTTGATAGTGATAGGGGTGGTGATGGTGGGGAGGATGGGGGTTGTGATGATAATGATGATGATGGTGGTGGTGATGGTGATATAGGCGATAGCGGTAGTGATGGGAGTGGTGATTGTGATGTGGATGATGGCGATAGTGATGGTGGTGATGGCGATGACGGTTTAAATAAGTATGTGCACACATTTACGTGCATGCGGACGTATAATGTGTGTATACGTGTGCGTGTGAGTAAGTGTGTGTGTGTACGTGTGTGTGTGTACGTGTGTGTATACGTGTGTATATGTGTGTGTGTGTACGTGCACATGACACAAACGCGCACGCACACAGACAAAGATCCCCCGTGTAGCCTTCACAGACTGCAGGGGCAAGTGCCGTTAGCGAGGAAGCAGCACCTATGAAGGCCGGAACGATGCACGGGGGCTGGGTGACCAGCACCACGCCCGACCGCCTTTGTCTCCCCAGTGGCGATGTTTACTACACACCGCACCAGGTGCTCATTTGAGGCTGAGTCGACCGAGGGGAGGCCCAGGACCGGTTCAGATAATCGTCACCGCTGTTGGCCGTGAGCGGGAATTGAACTAGGGTCGCCGGGTTCGTAGCGCAGCGCAGCGCTAACCATTATGCCACCGCTCTCCATGCACAACATACACGCGTACACACACACCCCAAAAACATCAGACGCACACACACACAGCCCCCACACACACAGCCCATAAACGACACATTACAACACGGCCATAAACTCACACTCGCACTCTCACGCACATCCACACGAACACAGATCCCCCGTGTAGCCCCAACAGACTGTCGGGGCAAGTGCCTCTGAAGGCCTTCACTGTGGCACGCGAGAGGGTTGTGGTGGCCAGCACCACGCCCGGCCGCCTTTGTCTCCCCAGCGACGATGTTCACGACACATCGCACCAGGAACTCAACTCATCGACCAAGGGGAAACCCGGTTCTGATAATCGTGGTGTGAGCGGGAGTGGAACTTGGGTCTCTGACAGGTTCATTGGTTCTATAATTAAACCAAATTATTATTAATATTTATTACTTTATCGACAGTATCTTGCACTCCGATCGCGAGTTTGTGTTTGTTGTGTTTGTGGAAAACACGAGCTTCATAGCTCATCGGATTCATGCTGCAGTCGAAATCAAGATTCTGACCTCAGCGCGCTCACCACTGCACCACCGCTCCCCGTAAGCCAGTCACAAAGACAAAGATCCCTCCTCGCCCCGTATAGCCTTAACAGACTGTTGGGGCAAGTGCTGTTAGCGAGCAGCGCCTATCAAGGTCGGAACAGGCACAAAGACAAAGCTCACCCGTATGGTCTTAACAGACTTCGGGGCAAGTGCTGTTTGCGAGTAGGTGCACCTATGAAGGTCGCCACGGGCACAAAGACAAAGCTCACCCTTATAGTCTTAACAGACTGTTGGGGCAAGTGCTTGTTAGCGAGTAGCGCCTATGATGGTCGGCACGGAAAAAAAAACAAAGCTCCCCCGTATAGCCTTAACAGACTGTCGGGGCAAGTGCTTTTGCGAGCACACTCACACCGTCACACACGGCAGACTCACGTCCAAAAAAAACAACCCATGGACTTGTTCGGCCAAAGTCATGAATCTCGGAGCGCTGCTCCGCCCCCACTCCACACACGGGACGGGACTAAACAAACGACAAAGATTTAATCTGCGGCTCCGTGATTTAATGGGAATCGTTTTCTCGCCGACAGAGCCTCCTCCTGACGAGGTGGACCTCCTCCCTCCTCCTCCTTCTCCTCCCTCCACCTCCTCCTCCCTCCACCTCCTCCCTCCCTTCACCTCCTCCTCCTCCCTCCACCTCCTCCTCCCTCCTCCTCCTTCTCCTCCCTCCACCTCCTCCCTCCCTTCACCTCCTCCTCCTCCCTCCACCTCCTCCTCCCTCCTCCTCCTTCTCCTCCCTCCTCCTTCTCCTCCCTCCACCTCCTCCTCCCTCCGCCTCCACCCTCCCTCCACTTCCTCCTCCTCCCTCCACCTCCTCCTCCCTCCACCTCCTCCCTCCCTTCACCTCCTCCTCCTCCCTCCACCTCCTCCTCCTCCTCCTCCTCCTTCTCCTCCCTCCTCCTTCTCCTCCCTCCACCTCCTCCTCCCTCCGCCTCCACCCTCCCTCCACTTCCTCCTCCTCCCTCCACCTCCTCCTCCCTCCACCTCCTCCCTCCCTCACCTCCTCCTCCTCCCTCCACCTCCTCCTCCCTCCTCCTCCTTCTCCTCCCTCCTCCTTCTCCTCCCTCCACCTCCTCCTCCCTCCGCCTCCACCCTCCCCCACTTCCTCCTCCTCCCTCCACCTCCTCCTCCCCCACCTCCTCCCTCCCTTCACCTCCTTCTCCTCCCTCCACCTCCTCCTCCCTCCGCCTCCACCTCCCTCCACTTCCTCCTCCTCCCTCTACCTGCACCCTCCCCCCACCTCCTCCTCCTCCCTCCACCTCCTCCCTCCCTTCCCCTCCTCCTCCCTCCCCTCCACCTCCCTCCACCTCCTCCCTCCCTCCTCCTCCTTCCTCCTCCTTCCTCTTCATCCCTCCACCCCCTCCTCCCTCCACCACCTCCTCCTTGTGTTTGTTGATTGTATTTTGTGTTTGTTGGTTGTGTTTCTTGTTTGTGTTTTGTGTTTGTTGTTTGTGTTTTGTTGTTTGTGTTTTTTTGTTTGTATTTTGTGTTTGTTGTTTGTATTTTGTGTTTGTTGTTCGTTGTTTGTGTTTTGTTGTTTGTTGTTTGTGTTTGTTGTTTGTGTTTTGTGTTTGTTGTTTGTGTTTGTTGTTTGTGTTTTGTGTTTGTTGTTTGTGTTTTCTGTTTGTGTTTTGTGTTTGTTGTTTGTTGTGTGTTGTGTGTTGTTTGTTGTGTGTTGTGTGTGTTTTGTTGTTTGTGTTTGTTGTTTGTGTTTGTTGTGTGTTGTATGTGTTTTGTGTTTGTGTTTTGTGTTTGTTATTTGTGTTTATTGTGTTTGTTGTTATTGTGTATTGTTGTTATTGTCTTTGTTGTTTGTTGTTTGTCGTTGTAACGTTCTGACCCCGTGCCCCCTTACTGGACACCTGTATATGAAAGAGCTTCATAGCTCATCGGATTCCTCCTCCTGCAGTCTGAACAAAAGATTATCATTCTCAAGATCTTACCGTGGGTGCAGTTCAGAGGGGAGGGTGCCAGCATCGTGATAAAGTTTCACTCGTAGCAGTGGGAGGCTACAGCCACCGATATCATCCACACAAGAGGTTTTTTTTGGGTTAGATCACGTAAACACAGCGTGCGTCAATTAAATGTTCACACGTCCGAGAATTCGCAACAACACCATCATCACAAAACACGTGCAGCCTCCGGCATCTGGAGACCACCTGGCAGAGGTCGCAAACGGGTTTTGATTCCTTACCCGTACCCGTACCCGGCCGCACCAGGGTCGCAAATGGCTACCCGTACCCGCACCCGGCCGGGTACGGGTACCCGTTCCCTACCCGTACCCTACCCGAAATGAGTGACAAACGGTGACTCACCAGTGACTCACGGCCTATCCGTACCCGTACCCGGCCGCACCAGGGTCGCAAATGTCTACCCGTACCCGTACCCGGCCGGGTACGGGTAGCCGGGTATCGGGTAGGGTACTGGTATCGGTTACCCGGTTGCGACCTCTGCCACCTGGAAAAGATCCCAGGCACTAGTTGACAATGATGGCGATCAAGTGGAGGAGACACTGTGACTTTTTGAAGCGCTTAACCTACTTTTGTTATCATGTCACGGTGTAGTATTATCCGTTCGTTTTCCATTAGCAACGATAGTCCCGTATAAGTGTTAACATTGTTTGAAGCACCCAGTATAGATGTGTCGTTAAACCCGCCACGACCGACACAGCCAATGAGTAAGGGTTTTCACGTTAACAAGTCGCGCCAAATCGTTACCAGTTCAGCAACAACCGGCTGTGTGTGGGAGAGACAAACCCACGGTACGCCACCTAGCGGACGTGGGTGCGAACTCAGATGATGAATGTTGATCGCTCTCCAGCCACAACATAAAACACACACACACATCAGTAGTGACAGTCCTTTACACACACACACACATCAGTAGTGACAGTCTCTTACACACACACATCAGTGGTAAGTCTCTTACACACACACATCAGTAGTGACAGTCTTTTACACACACACACATCAGTGGTAAGTCTCTTACACACACACACATCAGTAGTAACAGTCTTTTACACACACACACACACACCAGTAGTGACAGTCTTTTACACACACACATCACGCACACAGCACTCTGGGAGCGCGTCATTTCAGCAGCGTTGGGTTCATGCGAGCGAGAACTCTCTAGACCGGTTTCGACACGCAGCGTCTCATCAGCAGTGTTCAGGGTCTGCTTGAATCAATGCCGGCTTACTGCCCAGATGTTTATTACCAAGACCGTTTCGACATGCAGTGTCTCATCAGCAGCGGTCAGGGTCTGCTTGAATCAATGCCGGATAACTGCCCAAATGTGTATTACCCAAGACCGTTTCGACACGCAGTGTCTCATCAGCAGTGTTCAGGGTCTGCTTGAATCAATGCCGGCTCACTGCCCAGATGTTTATTACCAAGACCGTTTCGACATGCAGCGTCTCATCAGCAGCGGTCAGGGTCTGCTTGAATCAATGCCGGATAACTGCCCAGATGTTTATTACCAAGACCGTTTCGACACGCAGTGTCTCATCAGCAGTGTTCAGGGTCTGCTTGAATCAATGCCGGCTCACTGCCCAGATGTTTATTACCAAGACCGTTTCGACACGCAGTGTCTCATCAGCAGTTGTCAGGGTCTGCTTGAATCAATGCCGGATAACTGCCCAGATGATTATTACCCAACACCGGTTTCGACACGCAGTGTCTCATCAGCAGGCGTGTCCGATTCGTGTCGCGGCTCGGAGCAGTCACTGAGAGGCTCGTTCTGGTAGAGACTGCACGAGGAGGAGGAGGAGACATTGCCAGCCCCTTGCTGCTGCTGCTGCTGTTTTACAGCCTTGCCCAAACTTGGGATTAACCGACGAGGGCAGTGTGTACCGACATTCTTTATTTAGTTCGTTTCTAGTGACTCGTTTCACTTTTCTCTTATCTCACTCGATTATTTGGAGTGTCCGTGTGTGTGTGTCTCTCTCTCTCTCTCAACCCGTGGTCTCGTGTATTGTCTCCGGTTCCCCCGCCCACATTGAGAATCAACATCTCGCCTCCACAGTATTTAGCGACTGCTAAACATTGCCACGTGATGATGATGATGATGATACGCCATCATCATCATCACGTGGCACGTGGCGCAGTGGTTAGCGCGCGGAACTTCGAACCGGGCGAGTTCCAATGTCCCCGCGCACCCAAAACGGGCAGTGACCGTGATCTTGGACCGGTCGTGGGTCCTCTCCCCTAGGTCGACTCGGCCTCAAATGAGTACCTGGTTAAGTGTGGATTTAACGTCAGCACTGGGAAGACAAAGGCGGCCGGGCGTGGTTCTGGTCACCGCACCCCTCTCTCGTGTGCCGTGCCGGCCTTCATCGCTACTCGCAAACAGCACTTGCCCCAAAAGGCTGTTAAAGGCTATGCGGGGGATCTTTGTCTTTGTGTTGTGAGTGTGTGTGAGTGAGTGAGTAAGTGTGAGTGATTGTGTGAATGTGTGAGTGCGTGAGTGAGTGTGAGTGAGTGTGAGTGTGTGTGTGAGTGTGTGAGTGAGTGTGTGTGTGAGTGTGTGTGTGAGTGAGTGTGTGAGTGAGTGAGTGTGAGTGTGTGAGTGAGTGTGTGAGTGAGTGAGTGTGAGTGAGTGAGTGAGTGTGTGAGTGCGTGTGTGAGTGAGTGTGTGAGTGACTGAGTGAGTGCGTGTGTGAGTGTGAGTGTGTGAGTGATTGAGTAAGTGTGAGTGAGTGAGTGAATGTGAGTGAGTATGTGAGTGTGTAAGTATGAGTGTGTGAGTGAGTGTGTGAGTATGTGTGAGTGAGTGAGTGTGTGAGTGAGTTTGTGAGTGAGTGGTGTGTGTAGTGAGTGTGAGTGTGTGAGTGAGTGAGTGAGTGTGAGTGTGTGAGTGAGTGTGTGAGTGAGTGAGTGTGTGAGTGACTGAGTGAGTGCGTGTGTGAGTGTGTGAGTGATTGAGTAAGTGTGAGTGAGTGAGTGTGAGTGAGTATGTGAGTGTGTAAGTATGAGTGTGTGAGTGAGTGTGTGAGTATGTGTGAGTGAGTGAGTGTGTGAGTGAGTTTGTGAGTGAGTGAGTGTGTGTGTGAGTGAGTGTGTGAGTGAGTGAGTGTGAGTGTGTGAGTGAGTGTGTGAGTGAGTGAGTGTGTGAGTGAGTGTGTGAGTGCGTGTGTGAGTGAGTGCGTGTGTGAGTGACTGAGTGAGTGCGTGTGTGAGTGTGTGAGTGATTGAGTAAGTGTGAGTGAGTGAGTGTGAGTGAGTATGTGAGTGTGTAAGTATGAGTGTGTGAGTGAGTGTGTGAGTATGTGTGAGTGAGTGAGTGTGTGAGTGAGTTTGTGAGTGAGTGAGTGTGTGTGTGAGTGTGTGTGAGTGAGTGTGTGATTGAGTACGTGTGTGTAAGTGAGTGTGTGTGAGTGTGTGAGTGAGTGAGTGTGTGAGTGAGTGTGTGTGTGAGTGAGTGAGTGTGAGTGAGTGTGTGAGTGTGTGTGAGTGAGTGTGTGATTGCGTGTGTGAGTGAGTGAGTGTGTGAGTGTGTGAGTGAGTGTGTGAGTGCGTGTGTGAGTGAGTGTGTAAGTGAGTGAGTGAGTGCGTGAGTGAGTGCGTGTGTGAGTGAGTGTGTGAGTGATTGAGTAAGTGTGAGTAAGTGAGTGTGAGTGAGTGAGTATGTGAGTGTGTGAGTATGAGTGTGTGAGTGAGTGTGTGAGTGAGTGTGTGAGTGAGTGAGTGTGTGATTGAGTGAGTGAGTGTGAGTGAGTGAGTGTGTGAGTGAGTGTGAGTGAGTGTGTGATTGCGTGTGTGAGTGTGTGAGTGAGTGTGTGAGTGTGTGTGTGAGTGAGAGTGTGAGTGAGTGTGAGTGTGTAAGTGAGTGTGTGAGTGAGTGAATGAGTGGGTGTGTGAGTTTGTGAGTGAGTTAGTGTGAGTGAGTGTTTGAGTGAGTGTGAGTGTGTAAGTGAGTGTGTGAGTGAGTGAGTGCGTGTGTGAGTGCGTGTGTGAGTGTGTGTGTGTGAGTGTGTGAGAGTGAGTGAGTGTGTGAGTGAGTGAGTGAGTGTGTGAGTGTGTTTGTGAGTGTGTGTGTGTATGAGTGAGTGAGTGAGTGTGTGAGTGAGTGTGTGAGTGTGTGAATGAGTGTGTGATTTTGTGAGTGAGTGTGTGTGAGTGTGTGAGTGAGTGAGTGTGTGTGAGTGAGTGAGTGTGTGAGTGTGTGAGTGAGTTAGTGTGTGAGTGAGTGAGTGTGTGAGTTAGTGTGTGAATGAGTGTGTGTGAGTGAGTGTGTGAGTGAGTGAGTGTATGAGTGAGTGTGTGTGTGAGTGTATGAGTGAGTGAGTGTATGACTGAGTGAGTGTGTGAGTGTGTGAATGAGTGTGTGTGAGTAAGTGTGTGAGTGAGTGAGTGTATGAGTGTGTGAGTGTGTGAGTGAGTGAGTGTATGAGTGAGTGTATGAGTGTGTGAGTGAGTGTGTGTGTGTGTGTGAATGAGTGAGTGTGTGTGAGTGTGTGAGTGAGTGAGTGAGTGTGTGAGTGAGTGTGTGTGTGAGGGAGTGTGTGAGTGAGTGTGTGTGTGAGTTTGTGTGAGTGAGTGTGTGAGTGAGTGTGTGAGTGAGTGAGTATGTGAGTGAGTGTGTGAGTGTGTAAGTGAGTGAGTGTGTAAGTGAGTGTATGAGTGAGTGAGTGTATGAGTGAGTGAGTGTGTGAATGAGTGTGTGAGTGAGTGTGTGAGTGAGTGAGTGAATGAGTGAGTGTGTGTGAATGAGTGTGTGTGCAATATCCGTGCCTTAATCTTCGGGACGTGTTTTCAGCTGGGTGAATTCCCCCCCCCCCCCAAGCCCCCCCCCCCCTCCCCCAGCGTCGACGCACCACCAGAAACACCTCCCAAGAGAAAGCGCGTGGTGGTGGTGGTACCTCCTGAAGAAGGGGCCGTTGCCCGAAACGTCGCCTATTACATAACGTCAACTAATAGCTCTGCGTCTTCTTCTCCTCTGAACGCCGCACGCAGTGGCATCGGCGGACGTGTCTATGCGCTGGTGTGTCCGTGTGTGTCCGTGTGTGTATGTGTATGTACGTATAACACCGCCACTGGGGAGACAAAGGCGGCCGGGCGTGGTTTGCTGGCCAGCCGCAGTGCCGCCCTTCGGAGGCGCCGCTGCTCGTGCCGAGCGCTGGGGGCGTCTGTGGACGGGGAGGGCCCCGGGGGCTCTCCCCGCAGAGCCCATCTCACTCATCCCCCCACAGCCCCCCCCCCCAAGGATTAATGCCACCAGGAAATGCGATGAGGATTAGGTGACCGCCCCACCCCTTCCCTCCATCCCCCCCCACCTCCATTGCCCCCCTCCACTCCCCCCCACTCCCCTCCCCCCTACTCCCCCCCACGCGTATCCCCTGGTGGTGGTGGTGGGGGGGTGACTGGGTCCAGGATGAGGAATTGGCCGGGCCGGTTTGCTACTGCACCACCCCGTGCACTGCTCTTGCTTGCGAAAAGTGAACAGCAAGGTTCATGGCAGGTGGTGGTGTGGGTGGTGGTGGTGGTTCGTGTTTTTAGCCTTCGATACGCTTGCGAGACGTGGACCCCCCCCCCCCCCACTCCACCCCGCGCTAATGGAACATCTTCGCCGGTTCGAAACATTCAGGCTGGCACTGCCTATGATCAATCCTGGGTTTAACCTGCAGGCTGGATTGTGTGAGGAGCTCACAAATCCTTGAAAAATCTGGACAAAGTCCCATCGGTGAGCTCCTCCGGCAGGCAAAGCTGCGTTGGCTGGGTCATGTAGCCCGCATGCCCAGCCACCGCATGCCCAAACAGCTTTTGTTCGGCTGGATCGAGGGGGCTAAACGGGCGCGGCACGGGCTAGAGAAGAGATGGAGTGATGTGGTACAGGAGGACGTGGAGCTGAGTGGACTTGCCGATGACTGGTACCAGCGGTGTCAAATCGGCCTCAGTGGAGGAGGCTCGTGAAGGACGCTACTGGGCAGTTGGAGGCAGTCGCCCTCCAACAACAACGGAGGCCGGAGGAACGACGCTCACAACAACGAGCGGAGCGCCGGGTGGCTAAAGCACAGCAAGTTGGTACAGTAGGGGTCACAGGTGGTGCATCAACCAGTCATCTCGGTCATCTCAGTCGACCCGTGGCACCTGGGTCTGCCCCGTGACCTCCTGCCAGCGGGCGTTCGACACTTCACGTGACCTCAACGTGCACCTAGC